>NW_020955272.1:113464-117011 GCF_003031625.1 Empidonax traillii
AAAGTCAGTGTGGTCTCAACCATAATTTTACTTAAATCGCTGGGATTCACTGTAGACCAATAAACAGAAAAAAAAATCAGGCATGGAAAACCTCCAAGCCACTAGTCCGCTTCACATGGCCCATCAAGGATTGCTCAGGAATGCAGGAACAACTGAATTTAGTGAAACTTTTTTGTCCCTAAGAACTACAATCATAATCTCTTTATAAGCAAGCAGGAACAAACCTCATGCATTTGAAGAGCCAAGGATAGTTTTGGACTAACTGAAATTAATATCTAGCCAAATACTGTTATTGTTAATGATGTTATTATTACACATGCGTTATTAAAATAGTAAGTTACTCGGGCTCAAATAGACACAGATAATCTCCTTATTACTACTCTGAAAAGTGATTTGCAAAGAAAACTACTGTCAGCAATCTCTCCTCTCTTATGGCATCTTTGCTGATGTCCCTTTGGCCCCCAGTCCAGTGGTACCAGTTCCCCTCACACCAGAGCAGTGTGTGTTGCAGGGAGGGTCAGCATCAGTTGGTCCCTATAGGAAAGAGTAGGTTGCTTACAGTGAGTGTGGCACCCTTGGCACCCAGCTGACATGTTGGGTTTGTGTTTCTGCACTCCAGTGTCTACCCTGAAATGAGGATGGTCTCATCACTGCTGCTTTGTCATTTCCACAATAGAAATTGCACCACCACCACAGAGAACACTGAAAAAAAGAACTCCTGTTTTGGGTCTGTGTCAAAACCTTAATCTGTATGTTTCCTTGGGATTTGTGAGGAAGAAGACTTTCCCTTAGTTTTACTTGAAGCAGCATTGACCTCATCTTAATATAGTTTATCCTAATACAAGACAGGAAATGAATCTCTTATGCAGTATATTTATAACAAGGTAATTAGTGCAAGACTTTTTTTTCTTTTCCAAAATGGTTCAATGTTTTATAACTAAAAAAATAAAAATAGAGTGTTTCTTTCATTTACAATAAACAAGCAAAAAGGTGCCAGAAAAGCCAGCAGTGACTCATGCCCAGGAGTTTAAACTGTTTGTTCATTACGGATCAAGGTGTTATTTTGAGGTTTGATTGTGTTTTCACTCTCTGATGTGAGCTTTATTCTAGTTTAACAGATGATATTTAAGCAGTCTTTGCACGACCCCTAGTGGAGAAACTTCTCTACAAAGCATCATTTGCTTGAGGAAACTAACAATTAGCAATAATAATACCTGGGTTCGGCTGATCCACTATTTTTTTCCCCCCTGTCAGTATTAAAGGTCTGATTTACATATACATTAAGGTTTTCTGAATTGCAAGTAAAGGAAATTGACATATTTGTGTTGGCAAATGATTTATGCATCATACGTGAATCAAATTCTGCTCATAAAAGTCTGGTGGAAGCCCATTTGAAGGCTCTAGAATTAGAGGACACACAAAGCTGCATAACAGAGTACGAATTGTAAGGACTGCTTTTTGAAGTATTAGTTCAAAAGGGAAGCTTTTGGGATTTTTTTTCAAGGTGATGAAAAGTACTTGTCCAACACAGCACAGCTGTGAGAGTAAGTCCAGCACAGTAAGACATTTTAACATTGCAAAGAAATAAAATTCTGAACTGTATTTGATGTGAGGCATATTTACTGAGAGGGCAGTGAGGTGCTGGAAGAAGTTGCCCAGAGAAGTTGTGAGTGCCCCAACCCTGACAGCGTTCAAGGCCCGTTTTGACATGGCTTTGATCAACCAGGTCTAGAGGAAAATGTTCTTGACCATGGCACAGGGATTAGAACTAAATGGTCTTTAAGTCCCCTCCCAACCAAAACCATAATTCTAGGATTCTGTGGATATATTTGTATGTGGGATTTTTTCAAAATAATTAAGTCTTAAATATTCAAAAGTATTTTTGAATTATATCATAGGGCCACAAAGAGACAGACATGAGGTAGAAATTTTTGGTTGAAATTCAAAATGTATCTTCCCAAAATTATTGTTCAACTTTATTAGATCAGGGTTCTTTAATTGTTCAGTTTTTTAAACACAAATTCCCTTCTTCCCTACATTGATACTAGGAGCAGTCAGACAGCTACGGTGAAATTGTCAAATTCAGTATTCTTTTTACTTTCTTGATATAAAAACTGTAGATTTTTTTTTTTTTTTTTTTTGAGCTTAAGTATATTTTTCCCCATACCTTGCTCCCTTTTCTCCAAGGAAAAAGTAAAAAGACCTTTCAATACCTCCCAGTTCACCAGTATTTGAAGCACTTACCTGAACCCCAGGAAAAGAATATCTAGTAATTATTCTTGTTCCTTGTAGAACAGTCTTGAACCTATATATTCCACTTCTTCCCAAATACTCAGTAGAGTGTCTGCACTAGGAATGTACATGGAGTCAGGAGAAAATATGAAGAACTGCTACGTGACTGTTAGCATTCATCCTGAAATAGTTTGACCAGTGCCAGGTGGTGCTTGTTAACAAATGTTAAACATGAATCCCAGGATGCTACTTGACAGAAAGTATTTTTAAGAGAAATATAGAGGATGCTGCCCTAGTTTTTGAGATAAAAAATGTTTTTAGGCAGGCATATACAGTACTGTACTGTTTGTCCTTACAGCCAAGTCTCAGTTTTTATAGGGACAGATATATAGTTTATGATATTTTAAAGGTGCTTGTTTAAGTCTCCCTCGTTCATGTTATTTTTCTTTGGAATCTGGATACAAATTATCCATCATGCCATGGAATCCTTATTTATTTCCAAGACATAATGAATATTAAAATTTAAGAGAAACATAGCTTCAATTATAGTGATTCAGTATATTCTAAAGAAATACCTGTAATAACCTATGTAATGGGTTGAGTGCAGGTGTAAATTCCAATATTAGATTCAAATCTAGTAGATTATTGTTTCAGTGTCTTCTGCATTCTAGATGTCCAATCTGATCAGTTAAGCACGTGGAAGACCCCAAAGTACGTCCCATAGTCACATTCATTTATTTTTGAATGACTTGAGTTAATTTTGTTATTTTGGGCTGGCTGGTTGCCACATTGCCCCATCACAGCACAGGTTTAACCTTTTAAGCTGTAAATGTTTGACTCAACTGTCATATCATAACTTTCAGAAGTTAAAAAATTTAGAGATTGATCTCCTGTTATTGCTGAGGTGATTTTCAAATACTGACAATGGAGTGATAGCACCAGTGAAGAAAGGAGTTTTTCATAGTCTCTAGGAAAATAAAAGAGCCTGAAGACTCTCTTTCTACAGGCCTAAGAATAGGTCTGGTTAACAAGAGGTTAAAAGAAAGAGTCTAAGGAAATGTATGCAATGTAACATTACTTCATTTCACTCCTCTCCGATAGTTTAGAAGTACCAACCTTTTTTCCATTCTTTCTGATCTAAGTAGGCATAGATAAATGGAAGAGAAACCACAGTGTTTCTTGAATTTATGAAATGGAAACCTCTTTTAGCCATCAGAAATTGGAATTAGGCTTTTGATGGTAAGCAAACATCTACTTCAGGGCTCTCTGCTTTGTTACAGATATTTTTTTTCCCCTGAGGTGATGTGAAAGGACA
>NW_020955272.1:117162-155720 GCF_003031625.1 Empidonax traillii
TTACTTCATTTCACTCCTCTCCGATAATTTAGAAGTTCTTTCTGATCTAAGTAGGCATAGATAAATGGAAGAGAAACCACAGTGTTTCTTGAATTTATGAAATGGAAACCTCTTTTAGCCATCAGAAATTGGAATTAGGCTTTTGATGGTAAGCAAACATCTACTTCAGGGCTCTCTGCTTTGTTACAGATATTTTTTTTCCCCTGAGGTGATGTGAAAGGACAAATAATGTAACATAAACAAGCTCAGTATAGAGGCTGAACTCGAGAGTGCTCTGTAATAGTAACTAAATGCAACATTACTCACTTCAAGTAATCCCTGGAGCTTTTAAGGTCATTATTTTTTCATTTGCCATGATAAAACAAAATATGACTTTTTCTATTAATTGTTTCCAAAACCCTGCTTTTCCATTATCTGCATAGCTGAGGTCTTTACTGTGGTGAATACTTGCATTTTTTTCAGTCTTCCCTGTTTATCTTTGAACTATATATGCTTTGTGAAAAATGAAGCCTGTAAGTACATAGATTTTACATCATTTTACATCATTTTACATTGTCCCATGTTTCTTAATCAGTCTGGTTTGTTTCCCTCTTCAGTTCTGTGCAATAAATGGATAAGATACTAGTGAATGGGGTTTCAATGTACTGAAACATTATTCATTTTACTTACATGCACATTAATGTATAGGACAAAGAAAGGACTTCTGAGCAGTTATGGTTGTCATTTGCAATACAGTCTAACCTTTTCTAAAACAGTAGATGCCATTATCTGTAGGACAGAACCTGATTTTTCTTCATACAAGGTTGACATTGAAAGTTTTATAAGGAAAATAAAACAAAAGAAACTCAATAACAGAACGGCATTACTGGAGAGGCATAGGGGAAAAGTACACATTTTCTTACAGAAATATGAAAACTGAGGAGCGTTTCTTGCAACTGTAAATTGTATTCTGTCCAGTCGTATGCACCTAGACAGTTTCCTTCTTCTTTCTAACAGCTTAAATTTAAAATGTTTGTGTGTGCATAATTTTACACAACACATAAATACACTTGAAATACATTCCCTTCATGCCTTCATTTTCATTCTTTAATACACTTACTAGGGACTATTCCAATGCTTTCAAGTATAATATGCTTTCAATGTAATTGTGCATCAGTTTTTGAAAGCAGAAACTACCCATGCCCTAAGCTAAAGGGAAGTCATGTATCTACATTAGTGTGGTACTAGCTTGAACCATGAATCAGGTTTATTAGTTTGGATTCAATGCTGTACTATTACTAAAAGCTTAGACAGCTTCAACATTGGCAGAGATCACTTGCAGCTTTCTGCAAAAGATTATGTAGACATACCCTTCCATTTATATACTATTGCTAAATTACACATAGTTGTACTGCACTTTTGAATAATATATTCATTGTTATAATTTGTTCATGTGACCAGAATCTCAGTTGACCATCTTAGTGTTGTTGAAATCGCATTTAAATTACCATGATCTGTTAGTTCTAGGTTTTTCTTGCAGGGAAGCTGAGTAATATAAAGTCATAAGAAACTGTTTTACATCCTGTTTCACCCTGAGATGGAGCTGTGATACAGACTGGGACAAACACTATACTTAGCAACTCACAAACACTCAGGGGTTTATTAACATAAATATAGACATAGTATCACTATCTCTTTGATGATCAGGGGTTGAGGGGATTTTAATACCTTATACACTGATGAAATTATGATAATACTTTAATTATTCTGATATTCTGATTCATGTTTTTACTTTCAGATCCTATGGAAGATGAACTAAATTTTGAAAAAAACCCTTTATTTGAGGGTTATGATAGGTATTTATCCTTACATGTGCAAATGAGTTGAATTAACAAATACTTCTGTACATATACTCTTTATTGTCTCTACATTTAATTGTATGAAAACTGAAAATTAATTGTTTCACTTCAGACTGCCCATATGAACATAAAACTATATTTTTAAATGTTAGTTAATGAATTATTTAATAAAGCATGATATTTCTTCTAGTCCATGCAGATCTCTTCTAAGAGAGTGAGAAATGGGGATTTTCTGTTGTAGACCGCTGCAGGGAGACCAAAACTTTAGTTCTAGCTGTTTTATGAGAAAAGTTAGTATTGCTAGCACCAGCACTCCTGACAACACTAATACAAACCAAACTATTCCCAGCTGCTGCCACATCCACATGTTAAAACTTCAATATGTCTCTTTCTTGGATGCAGCTCCTATAGGTCTCTAGCTTTTGTTTTACAACCTGAATAATTCATGAGCAACAAGTCCAGGTCCTCAGGAGACAGGTATGTTTAGAATGCTAAGGGAGTGAGAATTTTCTTCAACAATTTTGTTGTAAGAAAATAGAAAGTGTTACAGTATATTGATTTTACTTCTCTTGTGTGTATTTTCTTGTAGCTGTTCAATTCTCTTCATCTTTTCCTTTGTTTATACTTTATTACAGATAAAAATGCTGTGTATTCATTTCTGCCTCAGGATATTAATTTTAAAAATAACTAAGAAAATATGTATGGCCCATTTAAAAAATTAGTAACTATGACCTTGCACATAATTTATTTAAATTTACAGAAATACGTAAGAGAACATACACCTTGTATGTTTTGTACACATCTTCTGTGCTACATTAAGTCAGACTGACGACTTAAAATATATCACAATGAATATTTCAGTTCAGAATAGTGCTGGATGGTATAATGAGATCAGAGGACAGTAAAATGTGAGAGGTGGGTGTTTAGTATTTACACATCCTTTTTTATTATTCTCTGAGAGACATTAAGATTTTCAAACTAAATTATTGAAAAAAAATGGTTGAAAAGAAGAAAATGGTTTTAATCTTCAGTAAGTATAGTTTTGGTAGAGGACATGGGAAACGCAGTGTGGTGTCTCTTGTAAGTTAAAGGACCAGGGACCCCAAGTTCTCGGTGAGTGCTCTAGCAAAAGACATCTGTGGAATCTCATGGATGCAGCTTCTCTTCAGATCTTATCAAAATGAGATTGATGGTATATCTTTCTGAATAGATATTTTCATAGAAATTTTGTACCTCATTAAAAAAAATTATCTAAGTGACATCTTCTGGAAAAAAACTTGTTATCCCCGGCTTTTACTAAAAATGTAATGTTCAGACTCAGAAATATTCCATCTGAACATTTCAGAGGAAGGGAGAATGTGTAATTATTCAAAAAGTTTGAGTCTGATCAAACAGACATTTTCTAATGGAATACTCACTGGTGGCAAAATGTTTGCTAAATACTATTTTAAGTGAAATATGTGCAATGAATTACTTGTGAGTTATCTGTGGACATTCTTCCATTAATTCAGTTATGATTTAATACTTCTGGTGCTTATACACACACATATGCATGCACTCATATAGGAAGATTCTTTCAGAGCTAAAGTTTAATAACATGTACTGGTTGAGTGTTACATTTGAAATAGCTTGAGTTCACATGGAGAAACAAAAGGTCAACTGTAATTTCTGGAGCTCAGAGTAAGGCAATTAAAAAATAGATAAGGAAAAGTTTAATTCTTAAATTAAAGGCTTCATAATTAATAATTAGATAACTGGTCATTCAGATCAGTGTTTTTAACATATGTTCTCAACTAACAGACCAGATTTTTTTTTTTCCTGTTTTGTGTTTTTCAAGTGGAGTCATAGAAGATGTGTTTCTAAATACCTCAAAACTCGTTCAGTATTTAAAATAGTCATAAAATAGTCAAACACATAGCATGTTTGGGCTAATTGCTTCTTTGCAATTATTGTACATACTTCTTATGAGTAACTATAAGCAAAGTCTTCAGAAGCATAGGACAGGTATATCAACGTTCTGTCCTCTGAAATCAAGGAGAATAATTTACTTGTACAGACTTTATGGCACTTACTCTGCATTGTCTCCAATCTTACCTAGTGTTTAATGATAATAGCTGGAACACAAACTGTGATTATCCTATAATATCAACAAAGAATCTCAGAAAATATTTAAGAAATCATCACATGTGTGTGTTCTTGTAGGTTGACAAGAATATTGGTTATAACTTATCGCTTCCAGTTCCCTAAGACATTACGACCTCAAAATATCCCTGATGTTATTTTACAAGTAGGTCTGGGTAGATTAATACATGTAGAAAATTACTTAAATTGCTGGATTGGTCACTTAGTAGCAAAAGTAGTTAACTGTATATTTTGAGAACTGCATTTCTGAATCATGAAAATATGAGTTACAGCATCATCATTGGGAACAACCAAAACCTGAAAGTGTAGGAACTGTTCTGGCCAATGGGATATATTTTTCATTAAAAAGTGAGTGACTTTAAATTTGCATGTCTTTTATTTTCAATTTAAGAAGATATGTAAGAGAATGAAAAATAATCTAGTGCAAACTGGGAATCTTTTTATTGTATCAAGTTAGACTCATAAAACAGCAATGATATTGACAGATCTAGACAAAAAAAAGATCCAACACAAACACTTTCATGTATTAAGTCGTGTTTTGTGTAAATTAGATAAGGTAAGGCTGCATGACTGCTTTAAAGTTTTCAGTAATATCTGATTTCTTAATTTGATTTAATTTTCTTAATTTCTTGCAACTCAGAAATAAATATAGTTTGGTTGGTTGGTTGGTTGGTTGGTTGGTTGGTTGTGAGTTTTTTTGTCTTTCCAAGGAACTTGGAAGTTTTCTTCTTACAAAAACAACAATGGAGATAATTTTTTATCAGCTCAATTTGTATAACTTTTTTCTTTCTCAGCTGGTATTGTTCAGTTCTAGAGCACTGATTGTTAGATTCAGTTTCTTTTAAATGCTGATACCATAAAACTTATGATCATTAACATTTCTGTGATATTTTTCACACGAACAAGCTCAGAGAAGGAGCTGATGATCTCTTCTTTCCGGTTTCTGGTAATAGGATGCAAGGGAATAACTTAAAGCTGCGTCAGGAAAAGTTCAGATTGGATTTTAGGAAAAAATTCTTCACTGAGAGGGTGGACAAACCCTGGAACAGGCTCCCCATAAAAGTGATCTTGATCCAAAACCTGTTAGTGTTCAAGAAGCTTTTCAGCAATGCTCTTGCATATATATGATTTAACTTTTAGGCTGCCCAGGAGTTGGACTGGGTGACTCTTGTAGGGTCCCTTCCAACTCAGAACATTCTATGATTCTAAGAGAGTATCATTCACTTATAGATCTTGTATTAATATCATTAAAAAGAACTCCAAACATTTTGAATATTTTGTTGTAGTATGAAAATATAAGTGAAAAATTACACAAGTTCCTTAGTATCTAATTTCAAAGATGGTTGCTCAAAGTATCATCATGACCCACTGATTAAAGTAAATGAACAGAAACAGAAAAATTTCTAACCTTTTAAAAAACCAGAAGACAACAAACAAGGGAATACATAACACTCCAAAACAAACCAACGGTTCCGTGAAATAATTTTTTTCAAAAAAGCTGAATATGTTGTTTCTTATGACAGGCTTTCAAGAAGAAACACTGGAAAGTACTTTAAGAAATTATCTAATCTCTTATGGCCCTTAAGGTGAGATCAATAAAGCACATTTTTAAAACTCCTAGCACTTTTTCCTCTGCATGTTCTTTAAGACCCTAGACCTCTGATCAAACATTTCATTCTGATGTTTTAAAGTTATTAATAATTTCTAGCATGAGTATGCTTTGCTTCAATTTAGACCTATCTCTTTTTTTTTTTTTTCCAGTGTTCAGAAGAGATATGGAAAATAAAATATTCATTTCCTTTTTGCAATAGCCCTTTACAGATCTGAAAGTTGTTTTCATGGTCATCCCAGACTGAGATGGATTCACTCAATCTCTTTTAATTCACACTTCGCAAAGTCTTTTCTAACCCCCTTTTCATCATCTGTATCTGTTCTGAAACAGCAAATTTAGACATGATAATCCTGCTCAGGCCTGCTGAAACCAGGGTTGGACAAAGTGTTATTTCACATCGTTTGTACATCATACATATAACTATGTATAACATAATATAACTAAACATCTTTTAGTTAAATTCAGCTCACAACAAAAAGCAGCCCCAGACCTTTTCTTTCCCCTGCAGAACAGCTACTTTGCATTCACAACATATTCTGCTCTTATACTATTGAAAGGCAAAGTATTGTTGAGTCACAACAACACACAGTGTAAGCCAACCCACCAAATAAAAACCTTCTGAAGCAGTCTGGTACTTGCAGTTTTTCTATGATGTTATGGTTGCATGATACTGGCTAATAGATTTTTATTTACATTATGAGTTATGAATAAAAAAATCGATGTTTTTTTTTAGTCATTTCAACCCCTCTTCAGAGCTTGATGTTAAAAAAGTAAAATTTGCCTAGATTTTGAAAGAATGAGCTCATAACAAGGATAGCTCAGCTCATAAATTGAGGTTTTTCAATTCCTGTGGTTTTTTGTACAATTTTTTTGTTTTGTTTTGTTTGGTGGTTCTTTTTATTGTTGTTATTTTGTGTTTGGAGGGATTTTTAATAATCAAACACTGCAAGTGCTTGTGTCCTGGTTTTGGCTAGAATAGAGTTATTTTTTTCCTAGTAGCTGTTACAGTGCTATATTTTGGATTCAGTATGAGAATGATATCAATAACAAACCCATATTTTGTTTTCTGTTGAGTAGTGCTTACTGTAAGTCAAGAACTTTTTAGTTTCCTGTGCTCTGCCAGTGAGGAGATGCACAAGAAGACAGGAGGGAGCATGGCCAGGACAGCTGACCTGAACTGGCCAAAGGGATATTCCACACCACAGAATGTCATGCCCTGTACATAAACTGGGGAAGTTTTTCAGGAGATTCCTCTTGGTGCTTGGAGACAAACAGGGGATGACAAGTAAAGTCAGTGGATGGTGAGCAAATATATTGTGCATCATTTGTTTCTCTTGGTTGTCATTTCTCTCTCCTTTTGATTACTATTATTATTATTACTATTATTATTGCTGTTGTAATCATAACAATTTGTTTCCTTAGTATTACTATATTTTTTCAATTATTATACTGTTCTTATCTCAATTTTATCTTATATTCTTTGATTCTCACCCCACTGAAGGTAGGGAGTGAACTGTTGGCTGGGGTTAAACCATAACACCATGAAAGAAAACAGGAATTATTAATTCTCTGAAGATGACTATTTCTTCCCAGTTGGACTAAATCTGTCTCTATAGATGGTGACTTTTATATAGAAATTTTTGAAATAAACTAAAAAGGATGAGATTCAGTTCTAGATTAAAGTATTTAACTTGAAACACCTCTAATATATTTCTAAGGGAGGTGCAATTTAAATCCTTTAGCATTCAATAAAGACGTTTCTTGTGAATAGTTCATGTTGTCAAATACAAGTTTCTACTTCAGTGTGATGGGATATGCTCTACAGGCAACTAAAGGTAGGTGTCCACATCAAGGGTTGAAAACTTCCCAATGTAGATGTCAGAGAAAATGTATTAAGCTGATTTCCCTGTGTAGAATTTTACTAGTTTTCTTTTTTTTTGTTTGATTAAAGAAAAATTATTAGTTTAGATATCAAGGGTTTTTTGAGACTTAAAAAAAAAAAAATTGTAGCGTATTACTATTATGTTCAGCAGCTGCAATATGTTGCAATTTAAAAAGTTCTTTTTTGGATCGCCACGTAAAATTTAACTGTCAGCAGATACCCTGCAGAAAATGGACCTGTGATAACACTATATTTTTGGGAATGACTGACTAAGCTTCTCTTCAGTGAAAACAGTCACAAAACTGGTAGCTCAAAAGATGTTGGTTGTTCCTAACTGGAAAACATGTTCAGGAAAATAATGAAAAGATTATTGTCCCATATTTGAATAAGATTTTTGATTTTAAAAAACCATGTGACCAGATGTAGTAGTAATATCTGTGGATAAATTTAAATGTCAAACTTTTTTTTTCGTCTTCCTTGTCTGAAATGAAAACAGGGATTTTGGGAGAAAGTGTATACATGTATTTGTATTTCATAAAATTTCATAAAACTGCTTATTATAACTACTCTTATTCATACAAACACTCAATACAAATGCCAAAAACTCACAGTATGTTTGTAAAAATCTAAAGTTTGAATGTGGACTTTTAAAAAGACTTAGCACTTTAAATCGGGTTAAACATCCCCATTTCCTGAAAGAAACTAAGAAGCAATTATAGAGATTTTTACATAATTCTGTTGAAGTCAATGGTAATTTTGAGAGACAACCAAATTCATGATCTGATTCATCATAAGATAAGGGCATACAAAGTTTTAAAATATTGAAATGGGGAAAAAACTGTCACAATATTCCTTGATTTTCATTACATTTAAAAAAAATAGAGATACCAGAAATGAGTTCAGGACACCTCTAAACACTGCATTTTACATCTGCTTTCAGATTCTAAATTTAGATATTATGTATTTCAGTGGATGTGTATCTGCTCTGTTAGAGAACTGAAACCCATTGTAAATATGGTAAAGATGAACAAGATCCTTTCCTTTATAGAAATTTAGATACATAATATTTACCTGTGGAATTCCATAGAAGGCAAATTCATAATGAAAGTTTTATATACTTTGTTATTCTTTGATTTCTTAATATTATAATGAACTCTGAAAGTTTTCAACAAATTATATTTTGTTGCAGAATTATCATTTTGTTAAAGATTGTTTACTGTACACAACAACCAGTTTGTGTTGTTGCAGCTAGGGTTTTTTGTTGTGTTTGTTGTTGGAGTTTTTTTACCCAAAATCTATCCTGTTGCTAATTCTATTATTGAGAACTTATATATATATATATGCTTATATATATTGTCTTGAAAATGTTTGTAGATTTTCATATACCTCTCCAGGGCATATTTACTGTGAACAAACATAGTCAGTCCCTTTTTCAAAGATTATCTTATTACATAGCTGAGCATTAATGGCTCAATTAAGAAGCTGGATTCTACTGTATGAAATTCAATTATGCTCTTAAAGGACAAGTCTGGGGGAAATCTTGCTTAACATTTCCACTAATGGCCTTGGCACAGAAAAACAAAAATGTGCTAATAGAAAATGCTGATGACACAAAGTCACAGGAAGAGCTTGTCAATAAAAAGGATAAAATATGGGAAAAAAAATTACTTTGAAGGCTTAAATAACTGAGATAGAAAGAAATGTAGTAATACAAAACTGAAGGTCAGTACCTGTGATTAAGAAGGATGTTTTGCTTTCTCCATGGCTGTATCATATAGACATTTCAAACTGAATGAACAAAAATATCAAACAAGTTAGGTATTTCAGAGATGGGAAAATATTCTTAATGGTGTGCAGAATCCACTTGAAATATGATACAGTGTAGTCATCCATCCTTAAAAATAATTGTGGAGCTGATATAAAATAGGGCAATTTATATGATCAGAAATATGAAAACCTGTTCTATTAATGAATCAGAGAGCTTGAGTGATTTAACTTACCATTTAAATGCTGAGAGGAAGACTGCTGTTCATAAATGTATTGGAGAAATCTAAGGAGTAAATAATCTGGAGGAAAAATGACAATTTACACTAAAATACTTCAATATTACAACACTAAATCACCATCAGTCACAAATATATTTAAACTGGGAAATAGAAGCATGTTCCTACTACCAGAAGAATGTGATTTTGTATCTGTTTTCCAATATAAGCAGAAGGAACAAAAAAACCTGAAAGGGTTATGAGTTGTGTGTGTGTGTAGGGGAGGTATTCAGATTTTCTACTGCAGGTGCTGTCATTAAATGTCAAGAAGATAGAAGATGTATCACCATTAGGTACTAGATAATTTGAGCTGTCCCTCACTTTCTTGATATAAACATGAAAGTTAACACTGAAATTCATCTTAGTCACTTCAGAAAGCATCTAGAAGAAAAATAGCTTTATCTATTTTCACATATTTATGTAGAGAAATTAGCTGGGGCTTTGACATTTCTATGAAACTGGATGCAATGACCTATCTGGTTCATTCACAGCCTGCAAATACATTTGTTTCTTTTATGCTCATTGCTTCATGTTCTCCACAAGTTTTCTAAAAATTACATTCCAGACTCATACATATGTATAGTTTTGAGGTGTCACTCAACTACTTAGTCTTGTTTTATTTTTGTTTTCACGTACACTAAATTTTATGCCATAATTCTGTAAGGCCTTTAAGTTCATCTGCAGTTTTTTCTCGAGTAGCTATTTTTCCCTTGACTGACCTTTAAATTTCTTTAAAAAATAGTTTAATATCTGCTATGATTTGGTTTTGGTTTGGGGTTTTTTTGAGGGGAGTGGGTTTTTTATAATTATGATAAGGAAAAAAGGTTTTTTATGTGTCCTAGATTACAGTGTTTCTTATTGGAATTTATCACTCATACTGAAAGGCTACTGACAAACTAAACCATTTTAAGTGTTCACTACTGCTAAAGAACATATTTCCTTTAAAAGAAAATGAGAAAGGACATCTTTATAGTGTGAAAAGAGCTTGTGTACAAAGACTTCTTAACTAAAGTTGTAAAGTTTAAGTGTTTGTTTTAGTCATGCTATTGTACTTGATTGAGCTCCAACCCTCTTAATCTTCACTGAGGTCCTCAGCCTAGATAAACTGTTTGATTGAAGCAAAATATAATATTTGCAGCAAAACTGAATTCAGGATGAAATTGTATGACAAGGAGTAGAATACTAAATAAACTACTGCTTCACAGAACATTTATTAAAGTACATTTCCAAATGGCTTATAACACACATGCTCACTGTTCCATACCTACTGTCATAACTTTTTTCTTCTTCATAATTTTTTCCTCAAAGCCTTACTGTCATCTCAACAGAATTAGTTTTGGGGAGCTGAGGGGTGCTATTATTTACACTGTACTGTCTCTTTTACCCAAAGATTTAATAATTTGTTTCTGTCCACACTTCTTTGTGATGAAGTATTTTTGCCATATAAAATGCTCGAAGAAGATGCTGGATGTTTTCCTATTTTTTTTTTTTCCTGTTTGGGTTGAGGCTTTTTATGTCAGGTGTCTTTTTCTGCACATGTTCAGTGGTCTCAGACAATTCCAAAAAGCATTTACTGAACATATGCAGAAAACCTGCACATTCACAATAGGTTAAACAAAAAATAGTCAGTTACTGATGCACCATATGTGCATGACAATTGGAGAATCTCTTAGAGTCTGAAGAGTATTGGCTGGGTTAAGCCACAACACCACATCTAGTCTGCATTTGTTTGTAGCAGAGTAAAACTCTGGCCACCAACCTTACTTTTAGAATTCCACTTGATCATTCAAATCCCCAACTGTATCAAGTTCTCTGGAGGAGCACTGACCCTTCAAAGCAAGATAGTAGCTCATGAAATATGTTGACTTCCACTATTGTAGGAATAATTAATCCCTCTTTATACATCTCAAAATTTAAAAACAAAAACAAAAACAAAAATCAGTTTGCTTTTAGTAGATATTAAATTGTCTATAATGTTGCAGAAAATGTTGCTAAAAGAAAATTATTGGTTCTCCCAGACTCTTGTAGTAACATATTTCTTAGGCAACAGATATTCCTGTCCTTAATATATTTACTAAGGTTTTAGAGGAACACTTGGATGAGTTTGGGTGGGGGACACCTGCAGAAGCAGTCTATTTTGCATGTTTGGTCTGAAAGAGGATCAAATCTTGGTTACAATATCAAGCAAGTCTATGTCACGCAGTCATAAAATTTATTTTTTTCCTCACATACAGAATCAAAAGAAACTGAGGTTTTCTTGTGAAGAAGGCATGTGAAAGTTTCAAGATGGATATCCACAAATGAGGAAACAAGAGGAGTATTATTCAAGAAGGGAGTACAATCTATTGCTTTAAAGGAGAATTTATCATTTGGCCTGGAGCAAATTACTCCTTGCTATGTAACAATCAAGTTAGACTAGACTAGACTAGACTAGACTAGACTAGACTAGAATAGACTAGAATAGAATAGAATAGTTCCAGTTGGAAGCAACCTATAACAATCATCATGGCCAACTTCCTACAACTACCATTTCTTGCATAAAGTTAACTTGCTGAATTTTACTTGTAATGTTTGCAAAATAAAGCTTTTTTCATTGACCATAAGCCAGAATTTCAGCACTTATATGAAAGTGAGCTTTAAAAGTAAAAATGGTCTCAAGAATTTAGATGATGTGATGTAGGGGGTTGGCTTGCCTTTTCTTTAAAACACATCTTTTATAGAGCCCAGTCCTATGCCTAGAAGTGTGGTTTGATGCTTCAAGTGAAGTTAGGTCTATTTGCTCAGGGTTCAGCTCCCTTCGTAGAGTACAAGGATTTGGTTTTAAAGCTATGAGCATATTTTCCAATTAATAGGAAGGGATTTCTCCTTCACTACTTCAGCATAAGTTGTGTCAGTATACAAAAACACATATATTCAGAAAAACTTACCAATTAAAGAGAATATCTCTCAATAGAAATTTTGGCTTTCATCTGAGCTCGCTTTCCTAATCTCAGTCTAGAAGAGAAGGATGTGGAGACTAGAACTGAAATCAGAGAATGAGGCACTTCTTTACCTCAACAAAGCATAGAAAGGTGCTGTATCTACATGTATCTGAGAGATAACCATGATTCAGAGGGAAAATTGAAGTGAAGGTCTTGAAAAAATATGAAATCCAGAAGGTAAAATTAGATTCAGTGGGAAAGAGGAAGCAGGAGGATGGGAAACTTGGAATTTACCTAGGTAAAATCTAATGACCTAAAGTATCTAAGCAATTTCCTATTTTGTTTTCTCTTCTCAAGTTTAATGATTATATTCTTCAGATGCAGATATGAGTGTTTATTGTATCCATGGAAAATCACATAGAGGTACATATGCACTGAAAAAACTCATATTTTTCATCTCTTAAAAACAATACTCTGCTATTGACTCTATACGCAGGGAAAATTGTTTCACTTTCAATTAATCTATGTAGGAAGTTAAAGATACATACTGTAAACTAAGTAAATTCTAAAAGAAAGAAAATGTAACTTGTGAAGAAACCTATACTATCAAAGTTTATGCTTCTTTTCATTATGTTCCTATGGTTTTATTGACAAAATTTCCTGTTTACTGTCTCTTACAGTTATACTGGAAAATTAAAAGTAACATGTGAGTTTAAATCAGATAAAATTTCACCGAGTTAGAAAGATCTTTTTTTTTATTATTTTGTCATATATGAGAAGTAGTAACTATTACTAATTTCATACTAAGAAAACAAGGGGTTTATGAGGGAATTGCTAGATAATGTATACTTTTTCTTCTGAATATAATGTTTTTCACTTTCTTCTTGTAATTTCCAGTGGCAAGAAAATTATTAAATATATTAACAAGCAAATGGAAGTAAATGACAGACATTCCAAAGGAAAATAAATGTAAAATAACTAATAGAACCATTATCTATTTTTTGGTATATTAATGCAAATATGAAAAGTTTTGCACACATAAATACAGCAGAAATGATCCCAGCAAGTAATAAAATGCAGACATTTTCAGTGGAATTATCTGTAATTCCAGATAAGTTTTCACAGATGTACTAAATACTGCAGGACTTAAATTGGATGGAGATAAATTTCTTATGTAATGCTGACAGAATGTCTGACTTTGGTAAGAAATGAAGGGTATGCAGAAAAGATATATCATAATGAGAATAACAATAAAACCAAACTAAAACCACTATTCCACTCTAGAAGCAGGAAACTGGAAAGAGAATTGGAAAGAAGTATTTTGTTTTATGCACTGCAATTCAAGACACTGGAAATACTTTAAAGTGTTAGCAATTGATATTAACTCGATGATACAGAAAGATCATGGAAAAAGGAGGTACAGAAGTGATTAAAAGTTCACCAAGGTCAATGGAAAGCTCCTCTTTTACCCTGTCATCACCTACGTTTCCACAGTCTAAATAAAGCTCTGGCAAGACTGATCCACAGAATAGCCTGCAGTGGGAAATGGAGCAAAAGATGTCAGATTCCATGTTTCAATTATTATTATACCTTTGTTTGATAAGACTTTATTTACTTATATCAAAAATCTTTTTCTGGTTCTTTATAGCTGATTTTAGTCTAGATCTTTCAAGAAAAAACACGAGAGAACAAGGAAACAATACAAATCTTTTGAAGATCAGGAACTCTCAGAATAAAATGTGACAATAACCTTGCCAAGACTGAAAATGTAATGATAGAATGAAAAGCTTGAAATTGCAAAACTGGAATACTGGAGGTAAATGAATTGAAATGTGATAAAAGCATTAAAAGCTCAGGTTGATTATTTGAAGTTTTCTAGGTCTTTTATGTGAACGCACAATAAAAAATACACAGAATATTTAACAGGCACTTGTAGTTATACATCTTAGTATTTTCTGACATTTTTGTATAGAAAGAAGGGTTGATTTTTTTAGAAATAAGTAGAAAATCAGGTGAATGTAACATCTTAATATTGATATTTAAGACCATATAAAAATAATTAATATCCAAAAAATAATATAGTAGAGATTTAAATGAAGGTGAAGTGGAAATTCTATCCTATGATTTGGTGTAAATGATAATTATTATGGCAAGGGTTGTGGTGAAACAATACATGATTGTGTACAAGATGTTTAAGTACTCGGTAAACAAAAAACAACTTCCATTCCTATAGCTCTATTACTCTATGACTTAGACATCTAGTGCCTATAAATTCTGGCCCTTTTACTTCTACTCACCATAAGCATGCTAATGTCCTGGTGGACAAGTTAACTGTGAGCCAGCAGTGTGCCCTTGTGGTCCCGAAAGCCAGTGATACCCTGGGATCCATTAGGAAGAGTATGACCAATACGTCAGAGAACATGATGAGTTGGAACGAACTCACAAGGATCATTTAGTCCAACCCTTAGCCTTGCACAGGACCATGCCCAAGAGTCACACCAGGTGCCCAAGAGTATTATCCAAACTCTTCTTGAACTCTGTCAGCCTTGGTTCTATGTCCACTTCCCTGGGGACCCTATTCCAGCATCCAAACAGCCTCTGCGTGAAGAACCTCTTTCTAATATTAACTTAAACCTCTCCTGACACAATTTAGAGCCATTCCCTTGGGTCCTGTCACTGATCACAACAGAGAAAAAATCAGTGTCTACCCTTCCCTTTCCCCTCACAAGGAAATTGTAGACTGCAATGAGGTCTCCCCTCAGTCTCCTCCTCTCCATGCTGAATAGACTGAGTGACCTCAGCTGCTCCTCATACGGCTTTCCCTCAAGGCTCTTCGCCATCACTGTTTCCCTTCTTTGGACACTCTCTAAGAGCTTTATATCTTTCTTATATTACAGCGCCCAAAATTGCTCACAATATTCAAGGTGAGGCCACACCAGTGCAGAACAGAGTGGGACAATCAGCTTCCTTGACCCGCTGGCAATGCTTTGCCTCATGCCCCCTAGGGCATGGTTGGCCCCCCTGGCTGCCAGGGCACTGCTGACTCATATTCAACTTGCCATCGACCAGGACACCCAGATCTCTTTCAGTGGTATTACTTTCCAGCATCTCATTCCCCAGCCTGTACATACATCCAGGGTTACCCCATGCCAGGTACAGAATCTGGCATTTCCCCTTGTTTAACTTCATATGTTTGGTGATTGTCCAGTCCTCTAATTTGTCAAGGTCTCTCTGCAGGGCCTCCCTGCCTCTGATGGAGTCAACAGCTCCACCAAATTTTGTGTCATCTGCAAACTTGCTTAGTATATTTTCCAGTCCTGTCCCCAAGTCATTTATGAAGATGTTGAAAAGCACAGGACCTAAGATGGAGCCTTCTGAAACCTCATCAGTGACAGGTCACCAATTTGATGTTCCCCCATTCACTATTGCCCTCTGTGCTTGACCCATGAGCCAATTGTTCACTCGTATGACGTGTTATCCAGCTGCGTGCTGGAAGTTTTGTCCAGAAGGATCCTGTAAGAGACAGTATTGAAAATTTTACTGAAATCCCAAAAGATGACATCAATTGGCTTTCCTTGATCAGCTAGGTGGGTTACCTTGTTATACAAAGAAATCAGGTTTGATAAGCAAGACTTTCCTCTCATGAAGCTGTGCTGTCTGTGACCAGTGACTGTGTTGTCTCTCAGATGTTTTTCTGTACTTCTCCTTAACTTTACCAGGCACCTGAAGTGACACTGATAGGCCAATAGTTTCCAGGGTTCTCATTCTTGCCCTTCTTGAAAACTGGGACAACATTCACCAGTTACCAGTCAGCTGGGACCTATCCAGGTTCCCAAGACTGCTCAAAAATCATAGAGAGAGGTTTTGTGATGACATCAGCTAGGTCTTTGAGGATTCTTGGATGAATCCCATCAGGCTCTACTGATTTGTAGGGATCCAGCTGAAGCATCAGGTATTACAGGATTTCGGGCTCGACTGGGAGGTGATCATTCTCTCAGTCATGGTCCTCCAGCTGGTCAATCTGCTCTGATGCTCTAAAATCATATATTCAATATTCCATTTAGCCAAGAAAAAAAGTGGAATTTCATGTGGAAGGAAAAAAAATAAAATCTTTATAATTCCCTTCCCACTCAGTTCTCTTTTCCATCGTTTCTTCTATTTCAATCATCAAAATCATATTTTACGTATGTATTCAACACAGATTAATTTTATGTTTTCCACATTCAACTTAGGTAACTAAATTTGAGTTTTTAGTTAACTCAACAGTAAGTCAGAAGTGATATTTTCCACTGGAGAAATTAGAATTAGAACTGTTCTCAATAACGCCATGTGTGAATTATATAATGATGCACATATTAATTTGACAATTTTTGTTTTGGCATTGTAATTTGGTATGAATATTTATCTGGTAGTTTGAAAGCATTTTGTTTTTCTAAAATATGGAAGCTTTGATCAAAGATACCAAAAAAACCACACAAAACCTATATGTCTAGCTTATAATGCAGATTATTTTTTCCCAGAACAGATTTGGGTACTGTCAGTGTTTATTTTGAAGTTATTTTTTCAGTAAGAAATAATCACAAAATTTGCAGTTTATTTGAGCTAACTGACTAATCTTGTTCACAGTTGTTTCTCACTGTTCACAAATTGAAACAGAATGAATATTTTGGGACATATTTGCAAAGAAAATTTATCAAGAAACAAACCCCTTTCTATGCAGGTAGATGTTTTGTTATCACTGTGTAGAGATCCCTAATAATCCAGCAGGTAATGGCTTTTCCTATAAAAACTACTGAAAGAAAAATCCATTTATTCTCTTAAGTTATAACTGAATCTAAAATAAGAGTAAAAAAACATTTAAAGATAATAGGAAAAAATGTAGCTTCATCACCAATAATTTGCATAGATAGTAGTCCAAAATACCTTATGTATAATCTTCAGGGTTTATAATGCACGAACACTATACTTGAATAAATTAAGCAACCTAACCTTGCTATTTATTATTTGCTATTTATTATTTG
Organism: Empidonax traillii; assembly: GCF_003031625.1. Classification (NCBI taxonomy): domain Eukaryota; kingdom Metazoa; phylum Chordata; class Aves; order Passeriformes; family Tyrannidae; genus Empidonax; species Empidonax traillii. Next base: position 134,621 of record NW_020955272.1, read on the forward strand.
CTATTTATTATTTAGCAAAGAAAAGGTTATTCTTTAAAAGACTGATCCACTGCCAGCTCACATTAAAAATTAGTTGATGTCAGTGGTTTTTGTGGTCTCCAAATAGTGATAAGTCACTGTAGTGGAAAACAGTTTTGTTTCTCTGCTTAGATTATGAATAACAACTCATACCTATCAGTATTACATTGTCCATGGAAGAACAAAACATATTTTTTACTATTTTTTGCATGCAGTGTGTGTGGAAACTCTCCAAACTATTTCTTTTTCAGAAAGCATTAAAAAACACAATTCCAGACTTGAATGTGCCATGAGTGTTCCTGGAAGAATAATGACATCTGAATAAGTCTAAGAATGTTTGAGAGAGAAAAAAGGTATCTAGAATTTACCAGTGAAGGATTTTTAATTTATTCTTTCACTCTGTGAAAGTATGCTACAGAAATAGACACAGTCGAGTCTGTTGCTGTTAGTATTGACATGTGCCTCTTTTATTCATTGAGTTTTCAGTCTATTTTCTATATCTTAGAATATAAATATCATCTCATCCAGTAGGAGATGAGATAGATATAATAGCTTCATTTGTAATAGAGACAGAAATTCAGTACAGGGACGATAGTTTTAGTCAGTTAAGGTCTAAAGGTACAAAGTACCCTATTTTCTACTTATTTAACTTCTTATGGACTCATCCTGTCCACTGATTTAATATATTGGGAAATATGCTGAAATCCTACAGTAGATGTATCGCCTTCACTCTACATTACATATACTAAAGTATTTCCACAGCAAATAAATTCTACACCTTGTCTAAAGAAGAGTACAGGTGAAAACTGTACTTTGTAGAAAAATTGACTGGATTTTTCTTCCTTTTGGGTTATATCCTGACTGCTCCTTTTTATATTTTTACTTTGCCAAATGTAGACGTTTTATCTAAAATTGAGGAAAGTGTTCTTTCCCTAATGTTGTTATGTAAATCTTCAATCCAATTGGTATTTACTGAAAAGAACTGCTATTTCCTTCACCCTCTTCCCTCTGATTCTTTGGATCTTTCTTCTTTATTTTTAAAGCTGCAATGCAGGCATTTCTGATTAAGTTATGTAGAAATGAAAAAAGCTACTGTATAATATAGCCAAACTTTATTTAGGCTATTTCTAACATTAAAAAAGATATATTTAGTACTCTTCATCTTTATCTGTTATTAAACTCAATGTCTAATACATGCCAAAGATAATAACGTAATTACTAGATAGACCATCAGAAAGTTTTAAACTGTGCTATTAGATAACATTTTAAGAATATGTAAAGTAATACCGTTTTCCTAAGAGGTTTTTTTCAAGGTGTCAAATGAGATTGCCTATCATTTGATTTCAGACTCAAATACTATAGGCTTTGAAATTTTTTTCTCTTCTGTTACTATTCTTGAAAAATGTCTTAATTACCTCCTTGGAAGGAAACAAAATTGACAACTCCTATGCAATTATTTCTATTTATGCTCACCTACTGTAATTCTAAAGTTCTGTTCTGAACCATTTTAAAATGATTTTTTTTATTTTTAGGTTTTGTTAACATTAGTTGTTATTAATATTGTTTGTTCAGTTGTAGCAAAATGTCCTTCAGGTACCCATAAATGCTTCTAGTTGTTCATAAGTTAAGGTTAGGCCTTGTTGGTTTTATTTCTTTGATCTTTCAGATGGCAAACATCATTACAGCTTGACAATAATGCTGATATTCTCTCATGATGCCTCAACCATCAGATGGAGGTGTTTTTCAAAGAAATTTTAGAGCAAAAAGAGAAACAAATTCTTGCAGATATTTATATGAGAGGCAGTGCCAACTGGAACAAATCCCATGCTGGAGCTACGTTTTCCCACTACTGCAGGACACTGCTTAATCATCCAGCAACATATGTGCCTGCTTTAAGTGTAACATTTTGAGCTTCTGCCAGTTTCACTGACACAGATCACTTATTTACCAACTTCAAATTTCATTTCAAACTTCTGGCCTCCACTTTCATTCTCCATGCTGTGAATGCCTTTGGACCATTACTTTTAATACTTAAGTACATGTTGAGTACTCCCTGAGCTTTGAAAAACAAAAGACAAAAGTGAAAACAAATGGGCAAGTAAGCAGTTCTGCTAAGACAGTAAAAATTAATTGTTGTTTGGAGCAAGCTAACCTGAGTGATGGAGTTAGTGATCACTATGGGGCCCAAAACCTGGATGTATCGAATTTTATGTATGCAAGTACATCCAGATGACTGATGTCTTCAGAACCTTCAAGTGAAAATTTTGCCTGTCTTGAATTTTGGCGTAGAGTTAGAGCCAAGGCTGTAACTAAACAGGTTCTTATATCGTCAGAGAACAGTCAAAGGAGTTTGACTATTTTTTTTTCTTTTACTATTTACACAGTTCCTTCTTGAAAAAATATTAAATCATTGCTGCTGGCTCAACTCAGGACATAATAAATATATTCTTGTCAGTGAGTTTTAGAATGAAGATGAAACAATCCCTTCCCAGCCTAGTGCTTAGGTGTAACTGCATAAAATCAGATTTGAATGGGGTTTTACCTCCCCAAATAATTGCAGATCCTAGAAAATTTTTAATCAATGCAGTAATTTTGCACAAGAAAATCCAAACACCTGCTATTTTTGTTGACGAATTTAATCATTAATGAAAAAAAAATATTTGTTTCACTCAGATGATATTTTTTTTAAACTGTCGTGACCTCAAGTACTCTTTTTCATTGTCCCATTAAAACAGTGAACTACTGACCTGTGGAGATTTTTTAGTCTCCTGTTGGCTATTGTCTCTATGACAACTGCTTTTATAAGGATTTATTATAACTTCAGATGCTTTGATGGAAACAGAAAAGACATGTTGATTTAAATTTGAACGTCTGGAACTTAGTCTGCTATCATAAACTTTTTGCAGTCTGCACAGAGTAACAAACAAATGAAAAATCATCAAGTAATTAATCTGATCAAGGATAAATGTATTCTATCCTGAAAGATGTTTTGGGAGACACTTACAGAAGCACAGAGCTATTACCTGAAGAATACAGTATGTTTAAATCTGGACACATGAATTATGCTTATAGACTGGTTAGAAAGTCCAATTCACATAGAAAAATGGAACAAACAAGGTTAAAAACTCTATAAAAGAGATAGCAGAAAAATATAATTAAATATAGTATTGTTTTTCAGGAACTAAAGGCAAAATAATGTTAAAAATTAGTTTCAGGAATGTAAAAAAGCTTAATTTTAACAACAGTTTGAAAATTATAGTCATATTGTTAATTATATTTGAAATTTGTATGATAATTTTAAAAGTATTCCTATTTTAATTTAAAAAACTATTTTAATTAAATTAAATTATCTTGGAAATTTAAAATAAGTTCATTAGTTGAAGAGGGGAATGATGAAGATGAAATAATAGCTGCTTCTACTTTAATCACCAGTGTTGTGTTTTCTGATCTGCAGGTTTATAGGTGTGAATTCCCTATCATTATCTTCCTTAATATCATTTGGCAATGTTTCATAAAGGCTCAAACTGGATTTAGTTCTATTTATTTTTGAAAACTATCATAATAATGATGATATTCATTGATATTCTCTGTATTTATTAGGATTAAACTTCATTGCAGTTATCAATCTTAATCTGTGTCCAAATCTGAGATTAAAAATAGTCATGATCATTTTAAAATTATTGTATGTCAGCATTATGTAATCAAGTTTTTTGAGCAAAAAAATCTCTTGTTTAGTGTATAGGCATTATAAAAAGCAAATAACTTTTCACAAACTTGATTGAGATAAAGAGGAAAGAGACTGATGGGATCACATACTGATTAGGTAAATGCATATGTTCTAGATTTAGCAATTTAGTCAGTAACAACACAACATTTTTCATTAGTCTGGAATTAGTGTTTTCATCTTAAATAAAGAAAATCTTTTTCAGTGACTCCAAGTGAAACAACAGTCTGTTGCTTCTGATAAATGAACCAGTAAATGGGTACATATATCTGACAACGGTAATCCATCCCTTTATTTCCTCAGGGAAAGCCAGTAGTTCAGGTTCATGCTGCTAATCAAGAAAAGCGTATTGTCTTTTTTAACAGGTGATTTCTACTTTGTTCTTTCAAAGCATGCTTGCAGGCTGGTTTACTCTGGAGAAGCACTTGGGTTCTGTATCCTAATTGGATGAACTTAATTAAAATCACTTAGATTTTCAGTACCCCATTAGGTCAATACATCTCTGTGCTGAATGTGTTTTTTTTTTTTTTTTTTTTAACCCAGAACTGGTGACTTTTAAGAGTAAATATACAGTGTTAAGAAAGGAGATCAGAAAGTGAGCTCTATCACTCAGCCCCATCATCTATAGAGTTACTTATTAATTCAGTTTCAGGCTCTGTTCAAAAGAAGTGTTGAAGACAACCAGTGGCTCTAATGAAAGCTGAGATAGCTTGAACATATGCAGACAGCTACAAGCAATTAATGTCACCCTCCAGGAGTATTAAGGACCATTTGATTTTCCTTACTGTATCCAGCATAGTCTGTGGTATCCTACCCATATAAAGGCACAAGTGTCCTGTAGTTCTTTCCCTGTACACATTATAAGTGTTTCTTATTTTTTGGGGTATTTAAAATGTCATTAGATGACCACTTCTTGGTCTTGATTTCTGTTCAGATAAGCTCACCCCAAATCAGAAACACCATGTAGTCATACGTGCTCCACACTTCAGAATCATCCAGTAACTAGGCAAAATACTGTATGCCAGTGTGACTGTTTTCATTGCATAAAAATGCTGTTAACACAGTGTCAGGATTTTATTTTTTTTGTGAATGAAGAAAGCCTCAGAATTCTAAGACTCCATTTCTTCGCACTCTGTTCTTTGAAAAAAGTATTTACAAAAGGGTTAAATAAAAAATTTCTGAAGTACATAATGAAATATTCCTATTAAGAATAATATTAATGCATTTCTTATTCTGGGAGTTAAGGTGAAGAGGTACATTAAAAAAGATTAGCAATTGAATTGACAGTTGTAAATACTAAAGTTACAAACAATAATTTTATCATTCTGTCTAATATAAGATGACAATTCAGCATCTGGAATTAATAGAAATGGCAGAAGGTTAGGCATATTGTTATTTGAATGAGCACTAGAGCAACCAAATATAATAAAGGAAAAATGAAGTATTAGAAAAATCACAATTGCTGGTAACAAAACTGTGTTGCACAGGAAGTATCTGCATCTGAAAAGTTTAAATACAGCAACAGTTGTATATAATATTGCTACTTTGTCCTCTTGCTATGGGATCCAGCTCCGTGGTGAGTTAGCCTTACTGGAGAGCAAAGCATCACTTAGTTGTTTGCTTACTCCCCTCTCCCAGATGGACATGGGAGAGAAGAGGAAGAGAAAAAGCAAAAAAAACCCCCTGATAGGTTGAGTTATAGATATCTTAATCAGAGATGAAGAAGATCACAGGCAATGAAACAAAACCCAAACCAGCCTAACCACTATGTAGGGGATATCTATGTAGGGGATAGAGTGGGAAAAAGAAAAAGCCTGACACTGTGCAAACACTGCTCAGTAATATTCAGAACAGCGGAGTGTTTGCAACACTCTTAGTCACGAACCCAAAGCTCAACACTGTATGGATTGCTATGAAGAAAAAATAACCAGAAAAACTTTGAAGGACCATTATTCAAACTTTTATGTGACAAAACTTGGTGATCACAGAGGTCCTTTCCAACCCGGCTGATTCTATAATTCTATGATATTGTATATTGGTAGCAGTGCTGAAGCCAGTGATGCTGTTTGCTACTACACAGCACCAGGATCAGGAGTAGTTGTTATTTGGCTGAAACTACATGGTTTACATTGTTTAAACCAACTTCTCAACTTGAAAGTGACCTAACCATGATTTATGACTGCATTTTTCTAGCTTACAAAAAAAAAAAAAGGGGGGGGGGAGAGTGAATCTCACCCTACTGCATTCAAAATCACCTGACTTAACACTTTACCTGTCTTACTGATTTACTCTAGTAACTGTGTACTCCTTGTGTGTCGAATTCAGTTCAGCACTCAAGAAGTAGGCAAAAACTTCAAGTATTGGCCCAGCACCGCAAAGCTGAACTGCCATCCTATAAAAGAAGAGATACTACATCCTGGAAATTACATTCTAGTCAAATTAGGATCACATCAGAACAGTTCTTGAGAATCAATATCATAATTTTTGAGCTGTTACTATATGGATAAAAAGTCAAATCCAACAAAATAGGACTCCCAATCATTTTGGATTGCCTGTTGAAGCATAAAGACATCTGAAATATGATACCCTGATTTAAGTGTCATAACTTGAAAATACTTTCTCCCTATATTATGTTTTTCCATAATCCACAGAATGTCCTCCTGCAAGTTAAGGCCATTTAATTTCCTACTTCCAGATGAAAGCAGAAACTCTATGTGAGAAAAGGCTTCTACATCTTTATGGGATTCTTAACCATCCAACTAGTTGCATGAGATGATTAATAACTTTTCATGTTTTTACTAATTTATTTTATCCATAATACGGTAGATAACTGCAACTTTTGAAATATTTTCCTTTCTTTCAACTTCTTTTTCCATACACAGATTTTAGGTTATTGCAAATACAAGTAGTGTGCTGGTATGACAAGAATCACAGTATTTCAAATGCAGGAAAAATATAAGCTATTCTGCATATTGACTTGTCTAATCTAATTTTAGCCACCTAAAAGTTAAGTATGTGAACCAAGTATCTCCTCTTAGTGCTCAATACAGTAATGGAAGGAGACAATGTGAATGACTGTTAGACAGATTGAGTGATTGTTCTCCGGTTGTAAAATAATGACCTAAGACAAGCAGAAGACACTTTCTGTAATTCAGAGACAGATATAGATGACTAAATTATGAATGAATTATACTATATAAAAAGAATCCTACTTGTAAAATTCATTAGATAACTAAGCCTGAAAAGAAAGAAATTATTAAAAATTTAGATAAAGTATGCAAACATCTTCTGGTTTTACCTGGAGTAAGTGGCTACAGGTATACATACTATGATGTAAATGTTTAGTTGTTAATGTTAGTAAACCAGCTACCTGGTAAACCAGCCAAGAGCAGATGGAATTCAGTAGATGGAGAACTTTCAAAATTGCCCAGTTCAGACCTTTAGACTCCATAGTCATCTTAGAGGCATGAATAGAAATCCTATGATGAAATCTTTGATTAAGGCTAATCAGACCAATGGTTCTGGTTGTTCCAGTAGCTACAAGTTGAATGACAGTTATTGCTGATGATACATTATATTTTAATTTGGACACAAATCAAGAATTTTAACTTTTCACCAAGGGTAATGATGCATTATTTCAATTGGTGAAAATTAAGACTATTTTTAGCTAAATACTAATGGAAGTTCAGACCAGATATTTTCATTGTGTGAGTTTCTGTTACCTTGACAGGCAACCTCTTTGAATTTTTTTCCTCCACACTGACTGTTTTTGTTGTATTTCACATATAGTTTTCACAATTCTATCAGTGCTATTGTGTCTATACACACCGAGTGTGGCACTTGGTGCCGTGGTCTGGATGACAAGGTGGTGTTCAGTCAAAGGCTGGCCCTGATGATCTCAGAGGTCTTTTCCAACCTAATTGATTCTATGACTCTGTCTCTAAATTTACATTACCACAGTTATTATATTACTTTAGAAAACAGAAATACTTTGATATATCAATAGTTGGTATTTCTGCCTGGTTATATGCATCATTTTGAACTATAGTCCACAACTTGTGGCCTTTCTAGTCGAAAAGTTGTATTCTATCCATACAATACATAAACCCAGAACAAGATAACTTGGTGTCTACAGTTTTAGAAGCATGTGGCAGATGGGAACTCTGAAAAAGTTATGATCTAGGAAAATGTTTTCTCCACTATTATGCCAAGTACTTCACTAATATACGCATATTTTTAAAGTATATATTTATCAGATAAACAAAAAGGGATAGATGTCCATTTAAAATAGAAGTTAGTGAGTTTGTGCTTAACTCATCCCACTACCACCCACAGTTAATGTTATTTTCTGAAAATCCAAGATTTACTTTAGTCATATATAATATGAATCCTCAGTGGACAACTTTTTTGGGTGCATTCTCTCTAACAGAGTGCTTAAGGTGCAGGTTTTCCAAACTTAAACAATCTTGAAGGACACTGCCAAGCATGCTTATACTTTTGCGAAAAATGACTAAACTTGTAACAATATTTACTTATCTATTCAATTGCCTAGATAAATCAATATAGGAAAAGTGATAATTGCCTGGGATAGTGGAACAATTTTGATGAATTGTCGAAGTGTAATATGAAATTCAAGGTAAAAATCCTAAATCCTCACTGGATATCAGACTATTTTAAGATTAATTAGAATCTATTTAGCCTTTTTAACTTTTACTTATTTTTCTGATTTGTCATTCACAAAATTTGCAAGCTGGTTATTTTTCCTGTCAAAAGTAGAAGAAATCAAACAGGTCAATAAGGAAAGCAGGTAGATCCAGAAGGATCATTACTAGGAATGCTCAGAGAATAACAGTACTGTCTTCCCCTTTTCTTTTGTAGTTTTGTTCATTGTATTATTTGTTTCTGACATTTTCTTCTCTCTCTTTTGCCCCCCCCCCATCTCTAATTGTCTTCCACATTATGAATACAATTTAGATGACTGAGTGTGAATGTCTGCCATTTCTGACAAAGACGTGTTTTGAGATAGGTAAATATGACACACGATGACAGAAGAGCCATTCTTAACTAGATCAGCACACAGAGTCACTTAGGAAACTCATGTATCCCAAATTGCGCTTGAATACCTGTGTTTCGGTAGTCAAATACTGATCTTGCTATTTAATCTGAGCTACCTGCTTAGATGCTCTGCAGGTAGTGAAGAGTTGTGTAAATCTAGTGAAAAGCATCTTATCCTCATATAATCAAGTAAGGTAGGATGGATTACCATCATGAGAGAGCTGTATTTATACACTATTCATAGAAATAGCAAAACGCTGGATATCTCCTCATTAAAAAAAAAAAGTCCTACTGCAGAGACTTGATTGACTCATGCATAGGGATTTAGGGTCAATTGGGAAATAGTGTCTAAGTGGTTCTATAGCTGCCAAAAGTGCACAGATTTCTACTGAGGTTTCTTCATATTTCATAAGCATGCAGATTTCTCTTATACATCCATCTACATAGAGAGATAAGCACGGACAGCAGAACTGAGCCACAAATTAACATTTAGAATTCAATTCTGACTGCAAGCATGATTGTTTTAGAAATTAATGTGTAATAATTTCATGTAGCTTTATGAATCATCAAAATAATCACTTTCATTCCCTTGTCTGATAGAAAAAATAGGAGAATATGAAATAAAAAGCATTCAGTAGCTTGTGCAGTAATGTGCTGTTTTCAAAATACTCAAAATAGACATAAACCCCCTAAATTGTAAGAGTGGTCTGCATATTTTGAATTTTGACATTCAAAACCCACCTGGACACATTCCTGTGTAACCTGCTCTAGGTGATCCTGACTTGGTAGGGAGGTTGGGCTAGATGATCTCCCATGGTCCCTTCCAACCCTAACAATTCTGTGATTCTGTGAATCTTTATTCTGTCACTGAATCTTTAGTTTAATCTTCATACATCCCCCTATCCCTGACACTGTCAAGTAAAAAAGAATAACAACTGGATCTTCTGGATGTCTCTTTGCACAGCACAGCAAAATTCATACAGCACAGAAGAAAAAAAAAAAGGAATGAAATCTCATATAATAGCAAACTAAAATAAGATTAATCATAATCAATCATAATTAATTGGGAAAAGGGGGCAACTTGGGTTTAATTCGTTGCTATACCTCTTATTTTGAGGCAAAATGAAATGAAGAATTGGGGGGAAATTGCACAAGGTTCATTCATAACTACTCAGTTGAGAAAACTGTAATTTATCTCCCTTAAGCAAACACTTAATGAGATACAGCTATTAGTTAAGCGAATGTCTCATGGCTCCGATGCCAAGCTACAGCAAAAACTACTAAAAATGTCCATTTGTTCTAGGTTTAAAATTTGGTTTAGAAACTGTGCAAGTTCTATTTGTTATCTATAAATATTCCAGTGAATAATTTACTGTCAGCAAGTTTCAGAATAATTATCACAAGGTGCTAGCAGAATATTGACAAATTATTCAAATTTGTACTAGGGAGTGTTTGCATTGAAAATATGCAAGATGAAAAAATTACAATGATGGAGGAAAAGTATGAGAAAGTTGTGACTGATGATTCAAATAACAGCTTGCGTTTCAAGTAAGTGCATCTAACAAACCTGTCATAAACTACTTGCAGACATTTTTCAGTAATAATTTTAAAATAAATTGAAGCAGAGAATGTACATAGATAACTCACTACTAAGTATTCTAAGAAATTTCCAAAGGCTTGTTAGAAATGGGAAACGTAACCTTCCTTGAATACTGTAATAGTTAGCAAAGGTGTGATGTTAACCTTTTCTACATCAAACCATTTGAGCTTTATAACATAAAACTTTCTTTCAGTATTCCTGTCTTCTTCCTAAAATGAGTAGTCATTGAATAAGTTCTTTTAATATATTTGCATAACTACTGAGATGACAGTAGTTATGCAAATAACTATTTCTCCTTCTCAGAATGACAGTATCTATTTAATGTACTTATAATCCAAACATACAATTATCCTGAACTACATGTAAACAAGGACAAAAGACCCTTCCCACAAGCATGTTTAAACTGGATAAAATATTACCATATCATTCAATTACTTTTTCTGCTTTCCTTGATAGTTCTAAGTTTTATTGCCTGAAGAGTATAGACTTGATTAAGACTTCTGTTTGGCATAATTACATTTAGATTTACTTGAAAATATGAATTCTTTAGAACGAGATCAATTTGTGCCAACATTTTGGTTCTGTCTTACGTAATTGAGACACAAATTCTAAGCCCAATCTCTTGAAAGAAAAGGATCCCCAAGTGAAAAACTTGGGTTTTTTCCATGTGTAGATTATGGATTTTACTATATGAGTTAGATTCACAGTTAGGCCAAGTGATTTCTGCACTGGTGTGGTTTACTGGCTGCACTGGATTGATCTGGGCAGGCTGTCAGGTGCCCACCAAGCCATTCTCTCACTGTCCCTCTATGAATAGGAAAGGGGGAGAAAATATGATGAAAAGCTCAAACTAAGGACAGGGACATTGCTTACCTGTTACCATCACAGCCAAAAGAGTCTCAGCTTGGGGAAACTCACTTAATTTATTGCAAATTAAACACAGGTTGATGAGAATTAAGAACAAACCCGAAAAATATGTTCTCCCAACCCCACATGGGCTGCTCTCCATGATCATCAGTTCCTGCTAGGAGCTTGCTCTGGTATGGGCTCTACCACTGTCTGAAACTGTCTTCAGGACTCACCTGCCAGCTCAGGCATGTGGTCCTCTACAGGGTGTAGGGTGGATATGTGCTCCACCATAGTCCTCTTTGGGCTTCATTGGGACAGCCTGCCTCACCATGGTCTGCACCACAGACTGCAGGGAAATCATAGCTCTGAAGCACCTTCTGCCTCTCCTTCTTCACTGACCTTGTTGTCTGTGGGGCTGTTTCACATCTTTTTACTCTCTTCTCTCAGCTGTTGTGCAGCCATTTCTTCCCTTTTCTTAAACATATTATTACAGAGGTTCTACCACTTTTGCTTGTTGTCTCAGCTTTGGCCAGAGGCAGGTCTGCCTTTGGTGCCAGCAAGAACTAGGTTATTTTGTCTTCTCCCTGAAGCCATCCCTGCAGCCCCCACACAACTGCCTCCTGCCAAAACAGCAGGTGTTTTGTTCTATCCAGATGTCTGTGTGTCTATGTCTGCAGGTGTCTATGTTCTATTCAGATCTCCTTATTTTATTCCCTACTCCCTGTTTAATATATAGAAAACACACAAATAAATAAAATCATGCCTCTGCTGGGACTTCTGGGCCCAGCCATTCAGCCACTAATCATTTATCACAGCCATTTTTCTATTATAAATTCAAAGGTGGATCTTACTACAAAGGGAGAAAAAAAAAAAAACAAACAGCTGACAACATCCTCAAAGACTATGATGACAGCATCAATTCTAACCAAAATATTTTACATATAGATTATAAATTCCACTGTAAAAGGAACAAAGCCATAAAGAAAAAGGTAAATCTCATTCACTTTTGAAATGTGGTCAGGATAGTAACAATACAGCACTACGGTTTAGTGCAGAATCAGCTGAAAACTGCATTGCTTTTTCTGCTGTAGAAATAACCTTCTACAGACCAGTAATCCATAAATATACGTCAGAGCTGGGACTTAAAGCCTAATGTGACTGATCAGTTTAAGATGTGAATATAAAACTTAGGAGGTAATACCTGACTGCAAATACAGCTGTGAAGGCTATAACTGAGGGCTTTATTAATCTTAGAGATGGATGAACCTTGGAAAATCTGCCTGCAAAGTGAGCTCACCAGCCTATCTAATGTGCTCTTAAAGACTGCTGGCCCAGTTGGGTGATGTATTTGGTTTTTGAATGTGTTTCCTTCAGCGAGAGATAGTATGAAAAATAGTCTTTATTTTCAAGCAGCTCATGACTTCGTGTTTTGTTTGCAAAAGTACATCTCTAGTTCCTGCATTTTTTTTATTGCAACTTAGAAGAGTGCTATTTTTTAACTGAATATTTTATTGGTTCTCTTAACTTCACAGTCTTCAGTTATTTCTATCTTTCTGACAATTGATTATTGCATAACCAGTTTCAACCTTTATGTTTTTTATTCACTTTCATCTACAGACTCTTTTATTTGTGGCAATCTCTTCTTTAAGTTGTGGTAATCTCTTTTTTAAACATCAAATCACTTCATTTTTCAAGAATTTCATAAGAAGCTTCTGAACTTAATTCTCTTTATTTGAGAAGCATCAAGTTGCCCAGTTCTAAAGGAATTATTCTAAAATCCTAATTTTACACGTAATGGAATCTTGGTGTCAGTCAACTAAAGTTTGTGAGTCTTCTTCATTACACATAATTTTTTATCTCGGTTTTATCTACCTTAGCTTTGGGGTAAAAATCATAGGCATTTTTAAGACTGTAATTGTTCAAGGAGAGCTGCCCATGGAGACTTTAATTTCTGACTTTTCTAAATGCAGGGAAGGTAACACTATGAATAAAATAAGCATTCTTGCATAGTACTGATACTGCCTTATATAGTCTTGAACCTCTCTCTGGCACTTCTATTCCCTATTAAAGGAACTTCTCTAGTAAGGATATAACATATTACATGTTTGCAAGAGTTGATGTTTTCAGTAAGGATACTTGGAATTTCTTAATTATTAATTGCCGATAATTTTTAAGAGTAGGCACAACAAGTATTCCTATAATCTCATTAGCCAATTAAGTGGTATTTTATCCCATTTTATGTCACCTTCTTTCCAAGTCTTCTGGAAGAATTTGCATTTTTGGGGGGGAAAAGACCCATGTCTAGATGCTGAATCTCTAGCAAAGGAGTAACCTGTAATTCAGAATAGATAATCTTTTCATTTGCATGGGGAAAAAAAAAAGTGGAATATGGACATAAGAGATGTTGTGGTATCTGCATCGCTTAATTTTCTGTGTCATGAATGATATCAGAAATATTATTAAGCTCACTGTTAATGCCCTTTAGGAGTTCCTGTTCAAATATTTGTCATCCTTTATTTCATCTATTTTTTTCTATATTATACTACTATTAATTGCTACTTTATTTTCTCATTTTCAGTCTTTCCATTTTCATCCCTTTCTAGAGCTACCTTAATTTTTAGCAGATGCCTTAATTTTATTACCCTATTCCTTGGTACAGATAATATTCGGAAAGAATAAATAGAAAAGCTGTTGTTGTTTATTGCTCCATTCTTCTTTCACTGCAGATTTACTAAAAACAGTCTGTTCCAGCTATCATGGTTTGTTTTTTTTTTTTCCCCCCTCTGGTTTCTTTCTATGCTCTGCAGTGTCAATATACTTACATTCTGTGAAGTTCTATTCTTGTAATTTGTACAAATTATTAATTCTTTTATAGATCTTGACATAAATTCAGACTCTGTTAGCAAGAAATACTCGAGAAAGAATTTTATGTCCTTGGTAGCAACAATATGCGCCCTTTGCTTGTGTTGTAGAGCACAGAACGCTGATTCAGTGTGTCAATGATGAGTGGAAATGCATTTGCTTACCTTTCTCCTAGATTTGATTTCTGCTGATTTAGTGAAGTGAATCAGCCAAATGGATGCCCAGGAAATACTGTAATGACCTCAAGGGAACTGGTAAAATCAAGAAAGGATGTCAACAGTATTGGGCTACCATAGGTTTAGATGTAGGGTTTCAAAGTATATTACTTTGTATTTTATACACTAGAAATACAGATAGTTCAAATAGTTGGAAACATTGTGGATCAACTGAACTCTCATTTCTATTTTAGAAAAACAGCAGTTCTACTGATTTGATGTTTAAGGTTATATGGATTGAATTATGCATGTCGATTATGCATTTGGCTACATAGACAAATCAGGGTTTTAAGCGTTTAAGCAGTATGTCAATGAGACAATATGATAATATGCTGTAACTGGAGAGTTTGGGAAAAGATAATGAACTCAGGTTATGTATTTCATAGTATTTGAGACAAAAAATAAATCATTATGTATTTAAAGCCTTCACTTTAACTGAGCTCTCATCTGATTGATAAGAATTTTGATCCAGAACTTTCTTCAACTTAAAATATTCCAAATATTAACTAGTAATAAATTTATTTCCTTTTTCCAATATGATATGTTCCTGTACAAAAAAAATTTTGCTTATTATTATTCTATTTTAGTTATATTTGATGTTATATAATCTATCTTTCTATGTTTTACATGCACAAGGAAAGTTACAGTTTGAATTTTGTGATTTTCAAGTGTTTAAATTAATGTTGCATTACCATGTTAGTTTTTTTTTCAGAACACTTCAGATTGATATTGATTTAATGGAGCTTTCTTTGATGTCTCTGACACACTTCTCATTTCTAATAAACTGTTTTGCATTACTTCAAAGTGCTGTTGATTTATGAGTCATAAATATGCAAATGACTAATTTGCCATGTCTCTAGTATGCCTCTTAACTTTCTGGGTTTGTGTTTATTGTTGTGCTTGTATTTATTTCAAAATCATTTTATTGTAAGTAAATATTCTATATCTAAAAACTATAAACATTTTTAGATCTAATAACACTCTGTCTTCACCTTAGAATCATTGCTGACTCGGTCATGTTCATAAATGAAGTTCCTATTATAGTGTTAAGTTTTTGCAGTCATTCCCACAGTGACAAAGCCATAATATTACTCATATTATTATTCAAATAAAACTCTTTGAATTTTCTTTGGGTTTCCTTTTGTGCAGATAATTATTTTGTAATTAGTAATGTGCCATGGATATTAAAAAGAAAAAAAAATACTTATTCCCATCTACATTATGCTTCTGGTGATTGAAGCGATAATTTTTAAAAGCAAAGTAAACATAGTTCTCAGACTCTATTGTGAATCAATTCTTCCTTATAATGTAAAAGAAATTAGGACAGTAAAATAGTTTTACTGATTTTAGCTAGATAGGAGATGAAAAATTCATGCCGTGTGCTCACATGTGAAATCACTTTTTAAGCAATCAGAATAGTTTTTACTTCACATCCATTACTAGGAAACTTACCTTTGAAACCTTCCTCAATTGATCTTTCTCTTGTATTTTTATTGTTTAAAAACTTTGGGATTTTCTCTCCTTATTCTTATTTTCAGTGATGTAATATCTTTATCTGATATTCAAGAATAAAAGGAAAAACAAAGTATACAAAGGGGTATCTGAAGAGAAATGTAAAATGAAATGTAAATCTTGTCTTTCTTTGCAAACCCTCTTTAAGCATACACAATGTTCTCTCAGTAACACGTTTCCTTTCTGTTTTCCTCAATAAAAGAAGTAAAAATGACCTACAGTATTATACTTACTTTTGTAATTTCTTCAGTAACAGCTACTGTTGCAACTATGATATGTTATTTCTGTGTATTCTCTCAGTGGAGAATAGCTCAGGCATCTCTGGTTTCTTTCAGATTAATCTCTTTTCCCATGGCCTTTCAGAAGACGTGGTAAGTAGTACTTGTTGCGTATATCTGTATAATAAATATATTTAGAGCTGATTCACAAGTGGAAAATGTATAAATTCTTAGTTTAAACAATAGCAGTTGGAAAGTATAAATATGTTTTTAAGATAAGATTAGCTTACTTATGTTCTTATCACTAGTAAGCCTAAGTGAGAGAAGAACTTGGAAGGGAAGAGTTTTTGTCAAAATCCTTCCAAATGCAGCTTATTCATTGTTCAGCAGGAAGAGGGCAGAAGGAGGAGGTATAGAAATAGGTGTATACAGTATCTATTTCTTTGAACATTGGTAAGTGATAGTAACTTAGTAACCCAGTATCTCAACATTGAGCCTACTCCTGCTGTTTTGATTTTGTGTCAAAAAACTCTTGATCTGTAAACTGCTACCCTCATGTAAAAATCACAGGTTGAAGACAATAATAGCTACATAATAGTATCAATTTACTGTAAAACTTCAGCATGAATTCTGACGCATCTGGGAACAGAATTCCCAGTATGCCTTAATGTCATGGTTTAGGAATGGTACTCCCCAGTTAAGTGCTCCCACTGAGACTCTCTAAACCCTATGCCACCTGCTTGCTTGCTCTCTCCCCTCTCCCCATTCCCCTCTCCCTGTGGAGGAATGGAGAACTGGAGGCACAAAAGGTGAAGATGAATGAAACCAATTTAGTGGAAACAACAATGAGATAAGAAAACAAACAGTAACAACAACAATACTAATCACAGGGGCAGAAGAAATGAAGAATTCACACAGAAACACCCCAATAATAGACAGTATCTCTCCCTCCATCATGCTAAGCAAACCCAGAAGGGAACCCTTTCCCCATCTCCAGAAAATGACATGAGATGATATAGAATAACCTCTGGGTCCTAGCCACACCCCTTCCTGACTACTGCAAAAATTAACCCTGTCCTGGCTACAAAACAGGACAGTTAATTAACAAACACCGTTCTCAGATTTGGCTATGATGAGGACCAAGGAAATATTTTAATTTCATTCCATAGCCAAGATTACAGTGTGTTTTGGGAACTGATTTTCAACTGAATTATTTTTCCTTAAACTGAGATACAATTTTGGAAAAATAGTGACTATAATTGTAAGCACTCATTTAAACAACATGAATACATAAAGAAAGTTTTCAAAAGTAGCATTATTCCAAAAATTGCTTTAATAAATGTATAAAATTTTGCCTTGTGGGAAAAAATAATCAAAATATGCACAAAGTGTATACATTTTTACCCAAGAGAAATTATATTTCTCTGCATTTGTAATATTTAGTTATACTAATCCAGTAGAGGTTTCCAGGATGGGAATTCACACCAAGATACAGAGCGTAGTGTTCTTTTCAGGAAGAAAAGAAGACAACCACATGAATGGAAAGCTAAAGAAATGGAAAGATCATGCACTGAAAATTAAGACTTTAAATGTTTATTTTTGAAAATGTGAATAAACTTGAAGGAAAAAAGTACAGAAGAAAGAAGAAACCTGCGGGGCATTTATCCAAATTCAAGCCAACAAAACATCTTGAAACTTTAGAATGATGACAACTGCAAGAAGCATGCAGGAAAAGTATCATAAGATACAATAAAATCACTTAAAAATATGTGGTTTCATCTATAAGATAGTATATTATCTATATTCATAATAAAAACTGGAGAGGTTTACAAGCTTTTCAAATAATTCTATGTTAAATGCAGACTTAAATACAAACTTCAGACCTTATAGGGTCCAGGAACATGTACTTATTTTGTGGTGCTAAAAACTTTTGAAACATAATAATCTTTACTCTACTGGTAGGTGGTAGAGGATCTGAGGTCATGTCAAGGCACTTTTTTGTATTTTAGCTATAAATTTTCTTTCTATTCATGATAAGAGGTTGACAGGGGAAAGAAGATAAACAAAGTAATCAAATTGCATGAGGTTTTTTTTTTTTTTTTTTTTTTTGCTTAGGAAACAAGTATTTATTTATCCATGGTGGGACTACGATAAAATAGTAAACAATCTGAAACTGTAGATAACTCTAAGAGTTTCTGCTTCAGAAGGTTTAATTTTTTCTTTTTTTTTTATGTTATTTTTTCTTCCCTTTTTTTTCTTGTTCCATTTTCTTTTATTTTTTTTTCTTCCCCTCAGACTGCAATATTCAGTCGTGCTGTGTTTGAATATTTCTGTGAACATTGATGAGCCTTTGTTCACTGAGATCTCAGTCACTTACACGTCCACCAATGTTCTGAAGAATAGAGGTGGGTTATTCTTGGTCCTATCTTGGTGTCAACAAAATGACTTTCTTGAGCAATCTAATCACGGGTCATACTTATTGACAGTTAACAGCAGATAACACTGAGTTATCTGTTCTCAAGTGTCTTTAAAGTAAGCTAGACAGAGGGAAAATGATGTACCAAACTGACACTTTCTCCTACAAGAAAAGATTAAATAATTCAACTATATAACCCCATGCTGCACAGTTACATCTGGTCTTTCTACAAGGTGAGCTGTACAGTGCAGCTCTTAAAATGAAGAACTATGGGGGAAAAAACTAACCCAAAAATCAGTCTGATAGTACATTTAGAAATGTGGAGTGAAAATTGGATGTCAGCGCGTGGTAAAAACTTTAAAAGCTTTTTACTTTCTATTTCAGTCATGTAGGGATAACTTAGTTACCAGAGGCAGTGTAGTACTCTAGATATTGTAGGCTAATGCAGAAATGTAAGCACATCTGTATGTGTCATTCATCAATGGCTGTACCTTTTCAAAGGTGAAGTGGATTTACTGGTTCTGTTCTCCCAGCTAGATCACTGCTGGATGTAAGCAAAATATGTGGGTAAATGTGGATATTTTCATGTCATTGCTTTTTAGGTAAAGCCTAAATACCTTTGGTAGGATGGTGGATGGAAAGTCTCTGCAGTCCTCAGCTTTTCCAGTTTCAACTTCAATAAAGATTTCTTCAGTAATTCTCAGAGAAGACTAAATAAAGACACGCATTCACACTATGAAAAGCCTTTTATGTGACTTGAAGGAACTTTGCTCAAATTTGGTTAATGTGTTCTATAGAACAGATGCAAAATCACAGAAGATGTCTCTCTAGCTGTCCATTTCTAAAGTGAGTTGAATGTGGGGAATAAAGTCATATTAAGTGCCACTTGACATATTTGAAAGTCTAAAACTGAAATTTTGCCATGTTTTTGTCAAAGCATAGAGGTAAGAATGATCCTTCACTATACAGGGCAACATAATTTCATTCTGGCAGCACTCAGGTGTAATACTCTTGTGGATTTCTCTGTTGAATATTGGACTGTGATTACAATTAAACTGAAAAGTTCATAAAAGAGTAGAAGGCATGCGAATTTGCATTCAATAACATATGCTAGCAGGCTCTTTAGTTCATATCATTATCTGCCAGCTGCTGACATGCTACCAAACCAATTAAGGAAAGTCACCAGAGTAAATTTAGCTACCACAGGCTGTGAAAATGAGCTGAAACGTATTTAACATCCTTGAAGCCAGAGGAGCTATGATTTACCCTGCAGTAAATGTCTGCTGTGTTACAGATACAGGTAGCGCTCTGCATTCTGTCCTTGAGGGCAGCCAGGACTATGTACTGCATGGAGTGTTATGGAGCAATTATGGGAAGGACTGAAAGACCAAGATCCCTTGCATCTAACAATGAGACAAATGGTCCCCACTGCAGTGAAAGATAATATATGGCTCCTGCAATTAATAGTAGTATGTCCTGGATTGCTTATATGTTAAACAATGCAAAAGACCATGGAAAATTTTACACCAGTGGGGAGAAACCACTGCACAGGTCAGCCACGCTCCAAGGCGGTATGAACTGTATAAAGGCAGAAGGAAAAGTACAAAGAGAACTTTCACATGCTTCTAGTATAAAGGAAGGTTCTGAACTGTGTTGATACTCCCGAGATGCATCAAGAAAACTACAATATCTGAAATACTGAAATTGTCTAATTGATATACAACTTGCAAGATATTCAAGGAGGGATGATCTGTACAGGAAATCCATTACAACCTTGAATAAATTAGATTCTGATTAAGATTCAGGCATGACATTCTTTAAGATGCTAAGTGTAATTTCAGGTAATGGATGAACATAAATGGAAAATTCAATTTAATCTCTAGGCCTATGTTTTACATTGAAATAAATTATATATATTTCAGAATGCTTGACTCATTAGTAAGGATTTTGGAAATCCAGCAAGTGATAGTGGGCTGGAAACAAGATCATACTAAAAGAGAATTATAAGTTTTGAGTGTTGTAGCAGCATGAATGTTGAATGAAAAAACAAAAAAATCAGTGTCTTGACATTCTAGTCTATTTTGATGTATGATAAAACTGACATTTACTCATCTTTAAGTTATGTACATGATAATAGTACCATGCCATAATAATAAGAGAGTCACTTTATATTCATACTACCACAGGTTGAGCAGAAAATAGAACTTTGTGGGTTTATGTTATCCAGAGAAATTTTCATATCAAGTAACACATTCCCGAAATTGAAAATTAAAACTTTCATACACAGAGACATTTAGACACATTGTCCAAAGACTTGAAAGAAGAACACTTTTATCTCAGTAGACCTCAGCAGAATAGGTCTATACACAGACTGATAATGGCCCAGAAGAACACTCAAGGTAATCAAGTATGACTCAGAAGGACCAACGGTTGAGAGTACAACATGGCTATTCTACTATCATCTCCACAAGAAATCTACGTTTTGATCTTAAGATTAGGTTTCTATTTTTTTCCATTGGCTTTTTTAATGCCCACGTGCAGAAAGGATTACTCTTTTGCTCTACATATTGCAAGTGTCTTTAGGGTTTCAAGTGCTCTAACATTTAATTGCTCTCTACGGGGGGGGGGGGG
>NW_020955272.1:156160-160116 GCF_003031625.1 Empidonax traillii
GGAGAAAGTATATAGAGTAAAAAAAAAAATTCCAAATTTACAGGTTCCAGACTGAATTTGTCTATACACTAGTGTGGAATGAGTTTGGATTGATGGACTTGCATTTCCTAAATGTAAATGAAGCTGCATAGGATTCAAATGAACTAGAAATGCTACATGGAGTGCAAAAACTAGTGTTATTCACAGTCAACTTTGTTGCTACTTATTCTATCTGAATTTTCTCAGTCGTTCACACAAAGAACAAAAATGTAAGTGTATATGCACATGTCAAGTCTGAATACAGGTTTATGCAAGATGAATGCCAAATTTATAAATTATGAGTTTCCAGTTTGCACTTTAAAAGCACTGTAAAGTGGAACAGGAAAATCTCCATTTATTTTTATTTCCTGAGCTGTTTGCTACCATTGTCACTGAAATATGATTCCTTTTGGTTTTACACAAAATAGATTATCTCCTGCAAAACTTCTAAGTCCTTCCTTTATGTCATGCTCAGGAAGCTTTTTTTTTTTTTTTAGTTCTTTTACTGAGAGTAGTAAACTTTCTTGTTTTGCTTTGTTTTTCAGTTAATTTACAGAGAAGAAGCAGACAACATAGCCAAGCAGAAGAAAAATTATCTCACCAGAAAGATGATATCTGTATCTAGAGCATTTTGAGAAATGTCCTTAGATCAGCCCTACAAGGCTTTATTACACTGGAAATAGTAACAATGGAGTACTCTACTACAGCGTGCAGCATGATATTTATAATCTTGATCCTACAAAATTCTGACTAGCAAAATTTATCTCATGTCTTCCACACACACAAAAAAAGCCTTATATTTGATGTTTTTTCTTAGTTTAAATTGCATTTATATATAATTTTTTTTGTATATTATTTCTCTGTGAGACAGTTTGTATCTATAGTCAACTACACAGCAGCATGGGCAACAAACAGGAGGAGATGGAAGCCATCATGTTGCTAGAAAGCTACAGCATAGTTGCCATTACAGAAAAGTTGGTGGGTTAGATTCCATGACTGGAGTGTGGCTGTTGATGGCTACAAGCTGTTCAGAAAGGACAGAAGAGGAAGAACAGATGGAGAGGTTGCTCTATACATCAAAAAATGGATAGAGTGCAAAGATGTCTCTAAAAAAAACATGAGCAGGTTGAAAGTAAGAATCGGAGACTAAGGCAACAAAGCAAAATTTATATTTGATGTCTACTACAGGCCATCCAGTCAAGAGGTTGACAAAGTCTTCTTGCTTCAGCTACAGGAGGCATCACGCTTGCAGGTAGAAGGACTGTTGGAGGATTTCAGCCACACTGACATCAGCTGGAAAATTAATACAGCAAGCTTTAGGCAATCCAGGAGACATATGTATGCACCTACCAGAGTGGGATGTATTACTAGACCAGCTGGCCACCAACACAAATGAACTTATCAGGGATATAAAGATTGAAGGCATCCTGGGCATCAGTGGTTGTGTGCTAGTGGAGTTCACAGTCCTGAGGCATATGGGCCAGGTGAAAAGTAAGAACCCTGCACTTTAGAAAAGCAGAATTTCAGCTGTTCAACACTTAGTCAGTAGGGTACCCTGGGAAATTGCTCTCAGGGACAAGGAAACAGAATGGAGCTAGCAGATCTTAGGGATGTTTTCCATAGATTGTAAGAGCTTTTGATCCCCAGCTATAAGAAATCAAGAAAGGAGGGCAAGGACTGTCATGAGTGAGTTTACACCTTCTGGTCAAGCTAAAGGGCAAGAAGGATGTGCATAGGCAGTGGAAGCAGATAGAGGTATGGAAAGACCATAGGTGTGGTTGTGTAGGAATGGGGTTAGGAAGGCCAAGGGATGGCTGGAGCAGAACTTGACAAGTGATGCAAAGAATAAGAAGAAGGGCTTCTACAGAAAAAGAAGGTAAAAGAAAACATATGCCCCTAGTGAAGGTGACTGGCAAACTGGTAACAGCTGATGAGGAAAAGGCTGATTACTCACTACCTTTTGCCTCAGTTTCACTGGCAACCTCTCTTCCCATATCTCTTGAGTGGATGGACCACAAGACAGGGACTGGAGGAGTAATGTCTCTCCACTGTAAGAGAAGATCAGACTTGTGAGCTGCTCAGTGGCAAGACCAGACTGATCTTCTCTAGTGCTCACACATTCATTCACTCACTACAGTTCCTGGCAACACAGATACTAATCTATCAAGACAGGGTATCATCTTACAAAGAATTAGACATTTAGTTAAAAAAAAAAATAGGCAATTAGAGTATAGAGATCAGGTTCATGACAACCTGAGGAGCCTGAGCTTACATAAGTCTGTGGGACCTGATGAGATACATTTCAGAGTCCTGAGGCAATTGGCTGATGTAGTTTCCAAAGCCACTTTCCACCGTATTTCAAAAGTCATGGCAGTCAGACAAAGTCCCAGGTAAAAGAAAAAAAGGAAACATTGTACCCATCTTTAAAAAGGATAAAAAGTAGGGCCTGGGGAACTACTAACCTGCTAGCTTCACCTATGTTCCCAGGAAGATCATGGAACAGGTCCTCCTCTTACGAGACGATTCCGTGTACCTCCTGTCTCTCCACGAAACTCTGTCGGTCGTACCGAAGTAGTTCCCGTTCGGGACGGACTGGATACATTACTGGAAGATACTACCCGACTAATGTAGTCACCTGTTCCCTCCCCGATGTCTACAGTAGATCGATCTAAAGACATCAAGGAAACTGTATCAGGGGGTGTCGTAGGAAATCTCGGAATTGGAGATAGATGGATAGACTCTTATATATTTAATATTCAGTGGCATTTATTCAATTAAACATTAATCAAGTTTCCTAGCAGGCTGCATGGTGAACTATACATATATCCTTAGGCAACAGATAAAGAAATCCTGAAGTCTAGACGGTTCATGACTTCAATCTCTAATTTTCATCTCAGAAACCTTTTCTACATCCAAGACTGTAAAATGTAAGATAAAATACAAGGATTAAAGTTCAGAGGTGGCAGAGATGTTATAAGATTAAACAGAAAAAGATAAAGAGAAAAAAAAATGTCCTCTGTAAATAGGGTATCTTGTATTAACAAGCATTGCTATGTTTTAACTGGAAATAAAGTTTCTGCTCTATGCTGTAGAAACATTAAAGACCACTGATTCAGATTACAATGTTTAGCACAGTTTAAAAAATTAAAAAAAAAACCATGAAATGAAAGAGACATCTTGAAAGATTGTTATTTAGCTGATATGACAAAAAGGCAGTTTTTGAGTATATCTCTTTTTCTTGGTCATGATAACCTCATAGTAGGTAACATATATAACTAAATACAATTATTAATTTCACATAAACACTTCAAGAAAAACACAGTCATGCTTACTTGCTTCATACTTGTGACAAATGTGATAAACTGGGTTTACTCGGATTTTATAGGCATAGCAATGCAAATGCGAGCAGATCATAAAATTTAGATGCATTTTTAAAAGAGGTTATCCTGCTATACCTCAATACAGAGTGGCTGGAGAGCAGCCAGGCAGAAAGGGACCTGGGGGTGCTGATCGACAGGAGGCTGAACATGAGCCAGCAGTGTGCCCAGGTGGCCAAGAAGGCCAGTGGCATCCTGGCCTGCATCAAGAACAGTGTGGCCAGCAGGAGCAGGGAAGTGATCCTTCCCCTGTACTATGCCTTGGTGAGGCCACACCTTGAGTATTGTGTTCAGCTCTGGGCCCCTCAGTTCAGGAAGGACATTGAGGTGCTGCAGCAGGTCCAGAGAAGAGCAACGAGGCTGGTGAAGGGACTTGAGCACAAGTCCTATGAGGAGAGGCTGAGGGAGCTGGGGTTGTTTAGTCTGGAGAAGAGAAGGCTTAGAGGTGACCTCATCACTCTCTTCAACTACCTGAAGGGAGGTTATAGCCAGGTGGGGGTTGGTCTCTTCTCCCAGGCAACCAACAATAGGACAAGGGGACATGGGCTCAAGCTCTGCCAG
>NW_020955272.1:160386-236852 GCF_003031625.1 Empidonax traillii
GGGGTTGTTTAGTCTGGAGAAGAGAAGGCTTAGAGGTGACCTCATCACTCTCTTCAACTACCTGAAGGGAGGTTATAGCCAGGTGGGGGTTGGTCTCTTCTCCCAGGCAACCAACAATAGGACAAGGGGACATGGGCTCAAGCTCTGCCAGAGGAGGTTTAGGTTAGATGTTAGGAAGAAATTCTTTACGGAGAGGGTAATCAGGCATTGGAACGACCTATCCAGAGAGGTGGTGGATTCACCATCCCTGGAGGTTTTTAAAAAGAGATTGGATGTGGCCCTTAGTGCCATGATATAGTAATTGGAGTTGGATCAGGGGTTGGACTTGATGATCTTGGAGGTCTTTTCCAACCCAATCTATTCTATGAGTCTATGATTCTATGATTGTGATGGCAGACTCCATAACAAAAACACAAACCTTTCAGCTAATGTTTCACATACAAATCACTAAAAGTGATGTTTTGACACCAAAAGGTTTAATCTACTTTTTATAACATGGAGAAACTGCCAACTCCAAGGTTGCTGCTCTTTGCTTCAATGAGATAAGTAGTTAATAAAAGTATATTTTGCCTGACTAATTCATTGTGAGCATCTTTGGCCAAATACAGAGCATCATATCATCACTAAACAGCAGAAAAAAACTGTAGTGAAACATGTAATGCTTTTAATATCTGTAAGTGGAAGAGACTAATGTGAAAAAGAAAACAAAAGCAGCTTTTTGTTTTGGTTTCTTTTGGTTTGGGTTCTTTTGGTATATTTATGTAAATATAATTATTTTATGTTGGAGTTTATGCCAGGAAAGAAAGGAAAGAACATTTCCTTTTCAGTGCTTTCCAAATATATAAACTGCATTTCTAACAGAGGTCTGTTAAAATGTGTTATTAGAAAGAATAAAGGCAAAGAAGTTTGTGATAATCTGGAAAAGGATACAAAGGATAAGAATTTCATTGCTATGGTAATCCAAAATTTTATATTAAAATACAATTTTTCTTCAAATCATAATGTTAAGGATGACTTTCCTGCCCAGTTATCCAGGAGCCACTCTGGCAGTCACACCTGCACCACCTGAGGTAGAGCCAGAGCCCCTTCACACCAGTGAGCCAATGGTTGCCCCGCTTTACTTCCCACTCACCCCGCTCTCATAGTCAGACAAGATTTCCTCACTGGCTCTATCCCAGACATCTAGATCCTTAAAATAGTTTAATTTTGGTGCAATAACTAAATAACAGCTTGAGCTGGTGGGACCCTGAACAAAGAAAAACCCTGTCTTTTAACCCTCCGCCTACCCCTCATCTCCCCCCATTTCCATTCTCAGCACATGAAAGTCTGGGATCCTTGGCTGCTGACATGTGTCTGAGTGTCCAGTCCCCTAGCTGGGTCTCAGGTCCTGAGGCCTTCTTTATGTGAAGGTTGGCTGTTCCTTATGAAGGAGGTTGGCAGAGCTCAGCCTGCAGCTGGCTCTGCAACTGCACACTGAGCAACTTGCATTGTATGTGTTCCTCAGCAATGTAATTCTACCAGTGTGTCTTTCTTCCCTTGGCTAGGGGCTTTTGACATTGTTCTTGGAAATCTCGAATTTGTGCATTGGATTGAGGAATCTCTGATAAAAGATTAAGGGCTTTTTTTATGCTTGTACTTCCTACCACTGAACTTACAGGCCCTCTTATATAACTCTAATATACTTGTATCCACATTAATAGAGTTGTTTCTTATGATTGTGATCACAGAATCACAGAATCAACTAGGTTGGAAAAGACCTTTGAGTTCATCGTGTCCAACCTACGATCTAACACCAGCTTGTCAACTAGACCATGGTACTAAGTGCCACATCCATTCTTTTCCTAAACACCTCCAGGGACGGGGACTCCACCATCTCTCTGGGCAGCCCATTCCAATGCCAAATCACTCTTTTTATGAAGAAAACACCCTATAGTAAATATTGATGGCTTGGAGAAAAGGAATATTTCTCTAAGTCTAAATTACTTTTAAAAAGCATCAATATTAATGGAAAAACTACAATGAGTTTCATATGGCCAGTTATTGTAAGGTGTGATGCTCTGGAAGACCCATAATTTCAAACAGATATTTAAGAAACGACTTCTACACACTTTGTTCATTATCTTGAAGTACTTTAGAACTTAAAAGAAACTAAGGAGAATAAAGATATGTTAAATTCATAGCAGTACACAATAAAGAGAGAGAAAGTGCACTTAGAATGGCCACATTTGCATCCAGGAAATTCATAGCTGTTGTGATACATAAAATCTATCATGAAAAATTTTCAACACAAGTTTCTTGTAAATATGTTGCTTATTAAAATTGTTCATATAATATTACTAGACTAATTTTGAAAGTACTGAAAATTACGGAAGAAAATTACATGCAATCAGGTTAATCTCTAGCCAGAGAAACCTGGATAATACAAAGCACATACGTCAACAGATCTTGCATAAAAACTTGACAAACTGTCAAGTTTCCTTAAGTTTCTTGCTTTCGTAAAAATAAGTTAAATAATATAAGTGTCTTTCAGTGTTAAGTACTTAGGTGAAAAAAAAAAATTGACATGGCTAAGAGTATTTATCTTTTTAAGGAACATTTATTTATAGGTAAATTTCTGTAACTCCTATCCACAGTGACAAGTACCTCATGACACATGCCTCTAACTGCTTTCTGCTATTATAACTTGACCTTATTTTTCTTTTTTTTTTTTTTTCTTACTGGTTCTACAAGCAATTGTAGTGATTTATCTCTACTATGAAATAAAAGCACCACTGAATGAGTTTAACACTGAACCTCTGATCCATGGTTTAACTGTTAACTCATTCCACGGGTTTCTCATGAATTACTAACTTCCTCAGAGATTAATTTAACTCCCTGTGGAAAAAGCTGACAACAAGCAGTGTGATTATAAAAAAAGTCAAAGCAAATTATCCTTAGGTCAAGGATACTGATCTTTCATTTAGCAGCATAAGTACAGCCCTACGTTTTGGTATGGGCTCATAGTTAATCTAAGTAGTAAATAACTTTTTTTTTTTTTTTTATATTTTACTTACTTTGTTTACTATATTGCATCTTTGCAATTTACAATTTGCAGTTTCCTCAATTATCCTTGATTTTTGTTATACAGAAAATTATTTCTCTTGACTTGGGTAAGTGGGATCTGTATGTTCACTCTTTCACTCTCTTCTCTCTTTTTCATACACTTGTATTTTATTTCTAACCTTTCCCTCCTCCCACCCTGATCAATAGAAGGCTAAGACACTGCTTACCTCTGTATATCTCAACAGTACAGTCTTCTTCAACACCTGTTTCATATTTCATCTTCCTTAAATCTCTTTTGAGATCATTTATGTTTTTATGAGTCATCTGAGAGGAAAAAAAAAAAAACAAAACCACCAAACCAAAACACATCTTCTATCCCCTTGCGAAATAAGATGAAAACTTTCTGCATATGTTAAACCCTACTCAAAGAGACCAGGTCAGTAGCGGTTTAGCATTCATATAAATATAATTCAACAGGAAAATATACAAACTGCTGCTGACCTTGTTAGGTGTTTTTAAGTGTTGACTCAGAATCTCATTATGGGCAAAAGGGAACTGACCTTATGTAATTGAAGATCCAAAGACTTATTTTTGGCCTAATTATAATCTTAAACATTTAACCAAAAAATACTTACTTCTCGTCTAGCTGAAATATTATTAATATATTCCAAATGACTACAAAAAACTTTGCTTAGAAAATCACTCTGAAATATGGTGACAAGCATGTTAATATTCATGTTTAACAAGCAGAATAACAACAACAAATTCAATTATTTGTCTTTCCACTGTCTCAAATTCTTGTGATGTTAAATGTTACCGCATAATGAGAACAACTACAGAGATAAGACTTTCCACTTGCTACTCGTTTACACATTCTGGTAAAGTTAATTCATGTCAAGGGATAAATTCCTTTTATCCAGATTCAATACCATGTGCTTGCAAAGTTTCATTATCAGTGGTTTAATATGCTTAATCGATTCTGAAAAATTTCAAATGTCAAAGAAATTGCTAAGAAGCAAAACATATGCAGATAAAAAAACTGCCAAGGGTCTTTTATCCATATTTATCATTGCAAACAGCTGTCTGATTATTGATCTGAAGATTATTCATTCACTCTAGCATAAATAGGATCTATGTGATGATGAAGTATGACTTTCAAATTGAGAAATTTCCAGAATTCATAAGTTTTCTGCATGGTTTGAGTTTTTGCTTACTGTATAAATGAACTTTAAATCTACTTTTTTGCCTAGGAGTGGTAAACTCCCCCAAAATCTACTAAAGATTATGTCAAAGGTTTTTAGAGTCCTTCTTTCTGTTCAGTAGATAAAAATCTGTAGTTGTATCAGAAGTCTTAAAGAGTAATTTTAAAGAGTCTTGACCAGAAGTGGTTTTCTGGTTTTTCTTCCCAATTCAAGAACTGGTGAAACTGGTGATCCCACTTAAAAAAGCTAATACATAGACTGATAAGATGAAGGGGATAGTTGAATAAACACATTCAGATGCTACGTTTAATTACTGAATTAATAGTATTCTGGTTATTTTTTTCCACATTAACATAATGGCCTCTTAATATTGATTAAAATAACATTGCAGTATTTCTGAGAGACTTTGAGATAAAGAGGATTTCAGAAGTAACTTAACTTACTCCTCTCTAAGCTGAAGTCCTATGCTGCACTTTTGAAAGAATGATCAATGTCACTAACTGGCATGTTTGTATGTATTTTGGTTCTCATTCTTACATTGCCATCCTTAATGCAGGATTTGAAAATATCAGTGATCTCAGCCTATCTGTGTATATTTTTCCATCATGGATTAGAGAGATCTTTGATTTTGGGAGATCTAAATAGATCTGCCAAGTGTTCTTTTTGGCTTTACAGTGAAGGACACATAAAACAGAAAGGTAGATGTTGGAGGTGACTGCATGGAGGATGAATCATACCTGCTGTGGAAGAAGGAGTTTCGTGAGGAGAAGGGCAGTGACCCTGTCTTTGTCTAATGGACTGTCTGCAGGGACTGTTTGGCTAAAACCTGCAGTTAAGTTGATGCTATTGTTTCAGGACATGTTCAGGCATGTTCCCTTAAGTTGCTGTAAAGTTTTCTCCTATTGGACAACACTACTGCGATGTATGTGTCCTACCCAATCACACCCCTTCCAAGTTACCTTGGGTCATGTATCCACCGCCCTGTTATATATTCATGTTAACCCCTCCTGGTTTTAAATATCCAATCCATTTTTCCAGAACCCTCCTCATCCTGCCCTATAAATATCCCCCATTTTGAATAAAGGGAGATCTGCCACGGAGCTGCTTCCCTGTGCAGTGAACCCCCCAGGTCTCGTGTCTTTATTCCTGAACCGTGGCAGGTAGTAAGTGCCATCAAGCAGTTAAAGGACAATATTTAATAAACCTCCAAAACCCCTCTTGTATCTATTCTACAGGGCAACTGGTAAACTCACGTAAAATCATATTTTGAAGAATACGCTGTTGTGTGGATCTTTGAAACATTGTAAGGTAAGTCTTTCATTTACTTGTGTAATGTACTGCTTATCCAAATAATGACACGTTCCCTTCAATTTTGTGTATCACAGCAAGGAAAAATAAAAGCTTCTTGAAATAAAAGGCTGAAGGAGCAAAGGGCACTTGATTCTTCCTCACGCACTGTTCCAAAATACATGATTTTCAAAACTGTGCATACATATCTGCCTTTTACTAAAAATGACAATTACTTTTACTACTGTTATTTCTATTCATTCTTTCTATGTGTATCCTTCACCCATACAGACAGGTATGTGTGTACACAAAACACACATAGAGATACACAAACATGGGGATGCACACTCAAGATAACTAACTTGTCATAGTTCCAAAGAGGTGGATTGGACCAATGATGACTAAACCAATTTGTTTGGATTGTGACAGGTATATATAAAGTTGCACTTCTTCTCTAGATAAGCTGTAACTTAGGGTAAATAATATGATTTTTTAAAATTCTGGTATCATCTGGAGCACTTACAAATTAATCTATGCGTTCATGCTTCTTTTGCTGAAGTAGAAGCAGTAACCATAGTTGTTATCTTTGTCTGTCAAAAGTACCAAAAATGATTCATCTTCAATATATTTTTTCTGTTTGTAAGGATTTTTCTTTAAATCATTATGTACTTTTGACACCCTGTCAAAATGTACTTTTTTATCTGTTCAAGGAAAGAAATTTAATGTGAATATTGACAGTATCTGTCATTTTAAAAGAAAAATCGGACACAATGGTAAGTAGTTAAACTCAGTGAATAAAATAATTTATTTGATGAAAACAGATTTTAGGACATATTTCTGCATTTCAGCCTTACCATACATCTGAATATCCCTGAATTAACTGGAAAAGATAAATGCAATTTTCTGCATTACAAGCCAATCATTTCCAGAAAATAACCCTGGAATGGCAAGAGATTAATCAACAAAACAAAGTATTTTTTTTCTATTTTTCATTTAAAGCCTAGGAGGAAAATGTTCTTCCTACTTCAGACATTTCTATGTTTCTGTTTTTCAGCAAGACAAAATTAATTTTTCAACTCATTGAAATTCTCAACCATAAGAAGTTTTATTAGGAAAAGTAAAGAATAAGGTCATTCTGTCCTCTCCATAAAGAAGATTAAATAGCTACTGTATAAAAGAGTTAGAGATGAGATTACCTTGAGATTCACTAAGGAACTTCATACATTCCATAATAAATTTGCTCCAAACCTATGTAGATAATAAACAAACAAACAAACAAACAAAAAGGGCTGATATACTCTTCTGAACAAAAGAACAGCAAGATGCATCACTGAATCCAAACTTAATTCACAAGGACATTCCATTTTTCAAATACTGTGAAATTGAGCATGCAATTTAAAATGCCTCATACCAGTAATGAAAACTGAGCTACTACTCAGAATAACTATAATAAAAACAAAAAAAATTTGGTAATATTGAAATAATTTTATACATAAATATATTTAAAAACTGGTTCATATGTAGAATATCTTAATGCAAAGGAAAAAAACCTATCATTGTTACTTTGAGTCCTGAGGTTAAAAAAAAAAAGCTTCAGTGTATATATAGCATCCTGCTGCCTGGGATCTAACATAATGTTCATGATTTATGCTAACCATCTCTTAGCTTTCATCTTGGTTTTGCATGTAAACAGCCAATTACTGGCAAGACCATAAATTCAGAGTGTTATGTGTGTGTCTGGCAACTCTGTTGAGCTCCAGTTCATATGCAGATGAACAGCAGTGGGGTTTTCTTGAATGAAAACTTAAATTTTCTTCATGAATATATTATGAATAAGTACAATAGCTTCATTTTGCAGGTGAGGAAAGTGAAATACAAAGATATTTATGTCATACACTCAGCTGGTTGGGCCTTGCTAAAATGCCTATGTCAGGAAAGAAGTTTCTATGTTTGAGGGAGTCCAATGCACTGCATCCAGTATTAGCAGTATACAGATACTCAGAAACTCAGGTCTCCCAGTCACCCTTCCTAGTCCCTGAGTAAGCTCCTTGCAGTCACAAAGAAAAGGACAAATCTACATCTCCTCTTTACATGATGGCAGCACACAGGTGAAATAAGGAGTCCACTGTTTTAAACACAGACATGATAGCCCATCTCTTTGAAACTATCACTCCTGTTCTGTCTTTTCTTTTTCTTTGCATTCACTTCAAGTGACAGAAGAGGAAAAGTAAGGTCTATTTTAGATATGTCACTTAGATCCCTGGGATACATGAGAACAATCCTACCAGAAGCGGCTTGTGGAGGATATACACAGAATCGGGTTTGTACTGCTAACTGCAGGCGAGATCTTAGATTATGACTCAGCTTATGACTCAGCTCTGGGTCAGAGCCAAGTACTCATCCACAATGCTCTCGTTTCCAGGGAAATTTCCAGAGGCTAACACTTTAAATTTATGAAGACACATCATCTAAAATAAAACTGGAGACTACTGTAGTAAATCACTGCAGAGCTGTACATCTTGACTTCTGGCTCTTTTCTTTCCCCTTGGACATGGTGTGTTTATTTAAAAAGTATTAAAAATGGACCTATTTCAGTGGACAAATGCAAATAGTTCCTACAGATAAAGAAGACTATCAGTTCAAAAAACTATTTTTAATACAGAATATGTAATTAACATATTTAATGTGTGTTTTTTTAGTAGCTAAATATTTAAATTCCCTTTTTGGAAAAAGAAATACATTGATTTTGACTTTTATGGGATAATTTTTTCCTTATTTCAGCCTCTGTATTTATGCAAAATAATTGCTAAATATTAATATATAGGAAAAAATGTAGCTTAAACTTGAAACATCATTATCCAGATCAAATTCCAGACTGCATGAGGCTGTGCTTGTAGTCAAAATGCAGGAATATTAAGCTTGGCAATATCGCTCACAGAACAGTCTCAGGAAAGAAGTGCAACCGCAGGATTCTCAGTCCTATACATACTAGTTGTCAAAAGTTACAGTCAAAGGTTGATATAAAACTTCAGTACCATTTACTGTACCTTGAGAATGTATCACTACAGTGAACCAAGTATTTTTACATGTTTTCTCACCCTAGCTCCTTGAGTAAACCAAATATTTATTATTTGAGTGTTGCTCTCCCATTTCTTCCTAGGAGGGCACACATTCTCCCCGGGTCAATTTACCTTATAAAAGCAAAATAAATCTCGTGAAAGAGATATTTTTGACATTTTATCCTTCATTAGTTACAGTACCTTCTCATATGCACCTTATTCCATGTCGTTACAGAATGTAATATATATGATAATGATGCAAAGTGTGGCTAGTAAGCTCCTACTTGTCACCTAATTCGAGAGACTACCAAGCAATCCTCCATTGTTTTGTTGCAGAAATATTATCCAAGTCAGTGCTAGAAGGGCTAGTGTTTAATGCATCTGAGTCACAGAAAAACATCCTTCTATTTTCTTTTGGTTCCTTTAGGTGGTTAAAACTGCATTTGCTAAGTACTTTTTTCCATGCATCTTACCTTTCTTATCTCAGAGGCCCAGAGTATAACTTAGCATAACATTTTAAAAGTGATTTATGTGCTTAGGAGTTTGAATCTCAGAGGGAAATAAGGAATTTTAGGATCATAAGTAATTCAGCTTTTTGAAGATCTAATTTCTCCTCTATGTAGACAGAGTAAGGACACAGACTTACTCCTATGTAACTAGAAAATTAATATGCATCTTCTTATAGAAGAAGAGATATTTTGCTTACTTCTTCCTACTATAGCTGTGAAGCAAGCAATCAGGAAAATAATGGAACCATATTTTTGCCGTCATGTTGTGTCAACCAAGGGGAACTGAGTCATCACCACAGGAGAAAGAAACTTATCATAGTCTTTCATATTGGCAGAACTACACAGAACATTAACTACAAGAGGAAAAGGAGGAAAGGGAGTTTTGACTGATGTCATGATGTTAATTCATGCACATTATATAATCTTATAAATACTGTGGCTGAGCATAGATAACCTGAGAAATTCCAGACTGTGAATGTAAAATCCTCTGAAGAGTTTGGAACTGCTGAAATAAAGCTTGAAGAAAATAAATATTTTCTAGAGAAATAAATAAATAAAACTATGATATATAGTGGTCTAACATGGAAAAAAATGTTAATTGCTTAACTAAAGGAGCCAAGTGTATTCGCTCTTTGACATTACCTGCAAACTGACATGACATTTTCAGAAGTAAGTCTTATCACTTTGAAGAATGAACAGCCTGGAACCAGCAGCTCTCACGTATTTTACGGGTTGATTTTTTTGATAGTTTCATCTGGGTTACTATCATCCTTGAAACATGCCATTTCACTTTTTTCCTGTTATTGACGCTTTGAGATTCAGAGCAGCTGCTGTCTATCTGTAATTTGAAAAGGGTCTGTATTTTGTAATCCTTATAAAATCTTTGCTGTGAGCTTCACACTGGGCAGAACAAAGGAGAAAGTTCACAAAATGAACATTGAAAGTGTTTACACCAAACTATTCAGAAGCATAAATGCATCTGTTGCTTCCTTTTGGCTCCTAAGCAACTTTCTTTTCCCTCCCACTTTTCACTTTAAGTGTCTTGCGGATCTGATGGTTTCAAAAGAGCATTCAAACCATACTCTTACCTCTGACTTTGGTTTATAATTTCTAGCACTCTAGATATTCCCTATTGAGGGATCTTCACCAGTTCTAGTGGAATCTTTTGACCACCTTCAGCTCTGAATGAAGACATTTACCAATACTGGACACTTTGGCTTCATAGCAAGGAATGAAAATAAGAAATCAAAAATACTCTTTGCCATTTAGCTGAAGGGACTTATTCTCGTATTGATCAGCTGTGAGATGAGCAATAATCAACAGAGCATGGAAACAGGCCTAATCCTGTTTATTTCACAGTTGTTCACAGAATTATCCTCTGAGATGGTCTAAATAAAAGCACTTTGTGCTTTTCATTCTGAAAACATTATTTCACTTCATTGTATATTCGAATGTTTGTTCTCAACTATCTCCACGGATTGCTGTTACATAAAATTCAGCGGATGTGCCCTGAGATATATATATATATAATTGTCCTAGTAAAAAAGTTTTAATTACAAGGCATAGTGCTATATATAATTACCTTTAACTTTCCCCATTTAATTTCATGCTGATGAAATGATGCTTTTAAGAAAGAAATTTCATTCAGGTAAGAGCCAATGACAACCATCCACCATATTGCACTGAATGTTTTGCTGGAGAAATGGGCTTGATATCTTTTAAATAGTAGTTTTATTTATGGTTTGCAATTTGCTAAGGAAGTTTCTCTATATACTGAAATATTCATGATTTTAATCTCTGAAAGTACTCCCTTGCTACTTCTGTGGCTTCACAGGTTCTAAACTAAATAGAAGTAATTGTTTAGGTATCAGCAGTATTGGAAGTATAAGAAAGCTAACTTTCTAAAGAACTTTTAAGGAGAAGTTCTGCATATTATAGATCTAAATGTTTTCCCTTGGTAGCATCATGTAATGAAAAACAAACAAAGCTAATGTAAAGAAATAGGTAATATCACAGAGATTCATGGCATAAGCTAGGTTATTCTGAACACTGTTTAAAACCTATCTAGATGTTTGGTCCTTTACATCTCTATGGAAAGCTTGAATAAAAGTTTTTGTATGTATTTGTATTGATAAGTACAAAATGATGCAACCAGAAACCAAAATGTTATGCTGCATGAAGGTTTCTATTAGGAGCTTTTTCCAACACATGTTGTGCAGAAGTTATTTTATATATTAAATATTATTTTTGAACGTTTTAATTATTTCTATGTTCTTTTATAGCAGATGAATGCTAGGTTACAAGCAGTTCTCTGACTCACAGATAAATCTGACATTTGTACATAATGCCTTCTGAATGAATACATTCTGAACAAGAACAAAGAAAGAACAAAACATATTTTACTATGGGTAATTTAACTTTATTAACACTCAACTTCAAGAAAGCAATGAACTCCAGCACACTCCCTGGATTTCATTGTCATGGCTCTGCTCTCAATTAGCCCTCAGTACTCTGAATCAAAGAGAGGGTAGGTCTCCAATGTACTTCAGTCACATTATACTCCTTATTCAGGATCTGCCAAAAATCCCAAGCCTTGACTCTACTGTCACTTAGATAAATAATTTTATCCTGGGTTTATGTATATTAATTTTAAAGCCATTCAGGATACCTCTAAAAAACACACATTCAAGGGAAAACCCCCCCTTAAACTGAATGATGTTGCCTAAACAAAATATTAACCAAACTTCATACTACCATCTTTAAAAAAAAAAAAAAAAAGCATTGCAGCACCCTCAAATGCACAGATGCTAAAAGCCTGTTCCAAAAATTAAATATATTGTTTTGGAAAAAAATGTCCTGTTAGGAAGCAGGCTTCTTTCTCATTTGGGTTGAGGATCATAAAAGAGAGATAAAGAGTAAGACACTCTTTCTCTGAAAAGTAATCATGTTAGAAAGATGCAGGTAGGAAAACAAGAATATGCAGATTTAAACAGATATTTTGTTGCTACAGATTTTTTGTTTCAATAAAAGTCCATCAATTCTGCAACTCGTCTCTTCTCTATTGTAAAAAATATCACACGTCAATGATATTCAAGGTGTTATGCAAAGTTGATCACTTTATAAAATTCAGTGGTAATTTAAGTATTTCTAAATGAGCAATGCTTATGATAGGAGTGGATGTTTCTAACATTTTGAACTCTGATATGATTGATGTTTCTTTATTTGGTTTTAGAAATTAGTGTTTTTCTTGGAATGTATTTTTAAACTTTTTTATTAGTCTAAAACTTTAGAACAATCTTTGACTCACAGAATAACAGAGTCATAGGATCATAGAATGGCTTGGGCTGGAAGGGACCTTAAAAATCATCTAGTTCCAACTCCCTGTGGAACAGGGATACCTTTCACTCGAACAGGTTGCTCAGAGCTCCATCCAGCCTGGTCTTAAACATTTCCATGAATGGGGCATCCACAACTTCTCTGGGCAACCTCTTCCAGTGCCTCACCTCCCCTCACAGTAAAGAACTTTTTCCTAATATCATATATATATATATATATATATATATATAAGGTCACCCTGAAGCCTTCTCTTTTTCAGGCTGAACAAATCCTCCCAACCTTTCCTCGTAGGAGAGGTGTTCCACCGCCATAACCATCTTGGTGTCCCTCCTCTGGACATGGTCAATGTCTTTCCTGTGTTGGGGACCCCA
Source organism: Empidonax traillii (assembly GCF_003031625.1). Classification (NCBI taxonomy): domain Eukaryota; kingdom Metazoa; phylum Chordata; class Aves; order Passeriformes; family Tyrannidae; genus Empidonax; species Empidonax traillii. Next base: position 173,193 of record NW_020955272.1, read on the forward strand.
GAGCCGTACGCAGTGCTCCAGATAGGGTCTCACCAGTATGGAGCAGAGGGGCAGAATCACCACCCTGGACCTGCTGACCTCATTGCTTTTGATGCAGCCCAGGATACCCTTGGCTTTCTGGGCTGCAAGTGCCCATTGCCAGGTAATGTCAAGCCTCTCATCCACAGAATCACAGAATACGCTGAGTTGGAGGGGACTTACAAGAATCATTGAGTCCAACACTTAGCCCTGCACAGGAGCATCCCCAAGAGTCACACCATGAGCCTGAGAGTGTCATCCGAATGGTTCTTGAATTCTGTCAGGCTTGGTGCTGTGACCACTTTCCTGGGGAACCTATTCCAGCACCCAACCGCTCTCTGGGTGAAGAACCTCTTTCTAATATCCAGCCTAAACATTCCCTGACAAAACTTCAGGCCATTAACTTGGGTCCTGTCACTGGTCACCACAGAGAAGAGATCAGTGTCTCTCCCTCTTCTTCCCCTCACAAGGAAGTTGTAGACTGCAATAAGGTCTCCCATCAGTCTCCTCCAGGCTGAACAGACCTCAGCCACTCCTCATACGGCTTCCTCTCAAGGCCCTTCACCATCACTGTTGCCTTCCTTTGGATGCTCTCTAAGATCTTAGTATCTTTCTTATATTGCAGTGCCCCAAACTGTTCACAATATTTAAGGTGAGGCCGCGCCAGTGCAGAACAGAGTGAGACAATCCAGTCCCTTGACCGGCAGGTGATGCTTTGCTTGATGCCCTCCAGGACATGGTTGGCCCTCCTGGCTGCCAGGGCACTGCTGACTCATATTCAACTTTCCGTTGACCAGGACCCCCATGGCACTGCTTTCCAACATCTCATTCCCCAGCCTGTATGTACATCCAGAGTTGCCCCATCCCAGGTGCACAATCCAGCACTTCCCCTTGTTGAACTTCATGGGGTTGGTGATTGCCTAGTCCTCTAATTTATTGAGGTCTCTCTGCAGGGCCTCCCTGCCTTTGATGGAGTCAACAGCTCCTTCCAATTTTGTATCATCTGCAAACTTGTTTAGTATCTTTTCCAGTCCTGCCCCCAAGCCATTTATGAAGATAACGTGGAGCCTAAGATGGAGCCCTGTGGAACCCCAGTAGTGCAGGTTACCAGTCTATTACCCTATAGTGGGTTGGCCTTGGCTGCATGCCAGGTACCCACCAAAGCCGCTTTCTCCCACCCCTCTGCAACTGGACAGAGGAAACAAAATACAACCAAGGATTCAAGTAAGAACTGGGAGAGGTCACTTACTTGATCACCATCATGGGTAAAACAGACTCAACATGAGGGTATTAACTAAATTTATTACTAACAAGATCAGAGTAAAAGAGATGTAAAATAATCTTAAAAACACTTTATCCCACCTCACCTTCCTTCCAGGTTTTACCTCCTCCCCCACAGCAGTGGAGATGCGGAATGGGAATTGTCAGTTTTTTCTGTCACTGCTCAGAACTGTCCCCTGCTTTCCATGGGGTCCTTCCTAGGGGAGAAGGACCTACAAACCTCTTTGGAGTGAGTCCATCCCACAGGTAACAGTTCTTCACAAAACTGCTGCCACATGGGTCACTTCTCCATGGGCTGCAATCCTTCAGGAACAATCTGCTCCAGCGTGGGTCCCCCACAGGGCCAGAAGTCCTACCAGGGAAACCTGCTCCAGCGTGGACTCCTCTCTCCATGGATAACAGGTCTTGCGAGGACTCTGCTCTTGCATGGGCCTCCCAAGGGTCACAACCTCCTTCAAGCATTCACCTGCTTGAGAATGGGTCTCTGGATTTCTTCACCCTTGTGGTCCCCCATGGGCTGCAGGGGCACAGCTGCCCCACCATGGTCTGCACCACGGGCTGCAGGGCCTCAGCTCCGGTGCCTGGAGCACTTTCTGCCCTTCCCTCTGCACTGACCTGGGTGTCTACATTGTTGTTCACATGTTCTCACTCTGCTCTTCCCTGGCTGCAATTTTCCTCTCTCCAGTAACTTTCTTTCCCTTCTTAAACATGTTATCTCAGAGGTGTAACTATCACATCACTCCTGATTGGCTCAGCTGTGGCCAGCGATGGGTCTGTCCTGGAGCCAGCTGGCATTGGCTCAGCAGGACGTGGTGGGGGAGGGAGAGGCTTCTGGCAGCTTCTCACAAAAGCCTCCCCTGTAACCCCCCCACTACCAAGACCTGGCCACAGAAACCCAGTGCAACCCCATTCACTATTAACCCTCTCTGTTCGACCCATGAGCCAATTGCTCACCCACCCCATGATGTGTGCTGGACTTTTTGTCCAGAAAGATCCTATGAGAGGCAGCATCAAAAGCTTTACTGAAATCCAAAAACTTTAAATCAACTTGCTTCCCTTGATAAGCTAGGTGGGTTACCTTTTCATAAAAAGAAATCAAGTTTGATAAGCAGGACTTTCCTCTCATGAAGCCATGCCGGCTGTGCCCAGTGGCTGCGTTGCCTCTCAGGTGTTTTTTGATATCCCTTAGAATAATCTTCTCCATAACTTTACCAGGCACTGAAGTGAGACTGACAGGGTCCTCCTTCTTTCCCTTTCTGAAAATCAGGATGTTTGTCATTTCCAGTCAGCTGGGACCTCTCTAGGTTCCCAAGACCACTCAAAAACCATCAAGAGAGGTTTTGTGATGGTGCTCAGGTTTGTGCCTCCCTCTCCCCCCAGTACTGAACCAACAGTCTATCCACTAGGAAAGGAGTTAAAAATAGCATTTTATACGGTAGGACAGACTGTATTGATGAGATGCAGAGCACTGCCAGACAAGTGTAACAACCAGCCATGTGTTTACACAGCCCTTTTTATCCTCTCATTGCTCTGTGATCTTTTTTTTTGGTCCTACCCAAAGCAACTACTTCACTGCCTTTCCTTCTCCCACCTTCACTTCTTCCCCTGAGAATCACATAGTAAATCCTGTGCTATTCCAAAATGCACTTCCCCTGCATCCCATAATGTGTCCCATACCTCTAGGCTGTGATCTAGGCTGATCCCTCCTCAGTCCCAAAGATACTCTGAAGAGCTGCTCCCAATGGTTTTCACACCTGGCCCAGCGCCTAGGAGTCTCCTGGGGCCACCCTGTGAAAGTGGGTGTCCCTACCTTCAGGTAGGCTTTTGTGCCTGTGCTCCTTTGTAGAAGTATAGATGAACTTTTATCACAAAATCTTGCATCTTTAGGTATGAATTTATACATACTGACATGTAAATTTCTCAGACAGTGTCTTTGAGCCAACAATTTTTAAAGACAGATGGAGATTTAGAAGCAAACATTTAGAAGACTGAACAAACTTGTCCTAATGCTGAATTGTTTTCCTTCCTACTTTGTGATTTTAACTAAAGAAAAAGCATATATAAATTGCTGCATGAAGCAGTCAGAAATCAATTTTGGGTCTGAAAACTGACAATGACTATTACCTTTCACAGCTGAGAAGCTGAAGGCTGAGAGAGAGTGTTTTCCCTGTGGCTGCTCAGAACATCCATAGTACCAGTGTGATTGGCCACAATCTATCTTTAGGTTAATATAATGTATTCTTTACATTATGTTTGAATGCATGTTTGTTGACTACAAGATAGCCTAGTGTGTGCTCTACAGATCCTGTGGATAAGGAGCTATGTGATTCATTATTTCTGAGACTCATTATGCAAATTTCTCCCTCAGATCCATATTATAGTACATTTCAAAATCATTCCACATGTCCAAATGTTCTTTTCATAGTACTTCATTTTTTTCCACAGACAACCTACACCACAGTGGTCTGTACAAGAGTGTGTCACATTGAAATAACCAGGGGAATAATACAAGATATGTGACCCAAAGGCTTTTTGTTCCCTGCAACAGTTCTCCTGGTAATATCCCTGCAGTAATTATGAAGAATCTGCAGTGATGCACAGAGATACTCTTGCCTCTGACACCCTGGGGAATTCTACAGGGACATGTCCTTGGACTTTAACTAGATTGATGTCCTGCAGGTCTTTTTTTAGCATGGTGTATGTGTATAATTTTTTATTCTAATGTCTGTGGAGCTCTTCAGAGATCGATGCCCTTGAACCCCTGCCAAAGGGATTCCCTGAAGGCCTTGTGTTAGAGAAGCATAATTTGTCCCAAATCTTTCAGAAAAATGAGTTTATTACTATCGGAGATTTTTAAGAGGGTGATGACTCCTGCAGTGTATGTTTGCCTAGAATTTTAGACTGACAAAGCCTCTGAGAATATTCCATGCTATTATTTTGTCACTTCTATTAGTTGTATTCATATAGTTTCTTTGCTTGTCATTCTCAAACACTTTCACTAACTATTCCTCGCATTTAGAAAAGCTGTAGTGTATTACGCGTTTGATGTCACAATCTTATGAAAGACTACTTTCTATTAGTTGAGTACAGGCAACATAGCAGTGATGCTGCAAATATACCTGAAAATATTCTTTCCATGCTATGCAGAATAAACATTTAAAAAAAAAATAAAGTGGTGAGCAGTTAAGGTGATTAGAGATTGTGTCTCTGTTTTTCTTTTCAAAATACTTCCTAGGGTAACACTCAGAGGAAATTCTGCAGCAACTCTGTCAAAGAGCTGGAGGAGAAAAATGGTCAATGAATCTCAGTACTGATTAAGATAATCTTGATTTGCTTTACAACCCACTGGTGGATCAGGGAGCGTAATACTTTTCAGCTCTGAATGGGAAAAAGAACCCCTGTGATTTAGCTGCTGAAAAACTTGCAGACATATGGTCTTCCAGGTACTTCTTATCAATGCAGAATTTCCCACAGGTATTTATACAAGAGAAGCAAACTGAGGGCAGATATAACCTAATATCCCGAACTCAATAGCATGATAAAGCAATATTGAATCTAAAAATTTTGGCTGAATTCCTATTGATCCTTTGATTTTTAATGTTTACAGTCTTACTAACATATATTCTTGTGTATATATTGAAGACAGATATACATACTTTTTTTTGTTTGTTAATGATTTTCTAATTTTTCTTAAAGAAAATAAAATCTCAACCTCTCCGTTACACACTCAGAACCACAAGAATCGTTAACACATTCAGAAAATTCCTACCAGACTCTGTCATAACTTTTCATACTCTTTCTCTATGACAGCCCATTGAATGTAACTTGATTAAAATAAACCTATGAGAACTTCTGTTCTTATCTGCCCGCAGGATTGTCATGAAAGATAGTGGTAATTAGCTGTCTAAGTTGAAAGAAATTATATAGATATATGATCTCATGCCTGTCGAGGACATATGTGTTCTAGCCTTTATTCCAGGCATTCTACCCATTCTTCTACTGTTTGGTCTATGCGTGCGTGTACTGTGTAAATCCAGGGCTCATGACTTGTAAGATTAGTGAGTATTTCTAACATGGTAAAAATTATCTAACATGTTCACAGGCTCTCATGGAAATTTGATCACATGGAAATTTTATTCCAGATCCACAAAGAAATGGCCTAGTTTAAAAATCACATACAACAAATGTAACCTCAGTTAGATAAGAGCATTCAAAGTATCTGAGATTAAACATTTAGAAAATGCGCATGTTTTAAGTTTTACATTTTGAGATTTAACAAGGAACATTTTAGTGGAAACCGCCTTCCAGTAGTGGCAGAACAGTAATGCGGCAAGATACTGACCATGGTCCTTGTGCTTTGTAGATTTTTCATAAATTTCATTTGAAGACATTCCCTCTTTTAACCATAAGAAGAGCACAGTAAATTCTGGGTAAATATCAATTCATACAACACTGAAGTGTCTTAACAATAGTTTGATTCATACCTTTTAACTGGTTTTTGAAAGTACTGTTTTCTTTTCTGCTCCAAGCTAGATGGTTATTTCTGTAAAAGTAATATTTTTTAGAGCTTCTGAAATGGAAAAGCAACACTGTAAGGTTGTGAGGAGTTCCCTTTTGCCCATTGCATGTAATTTCAAACTGGATTTTTTTATGTGGTGCCATTCTAATACTTGTCTATGAGCTATAGGGAAAAAATATTATTTGTAATGTGATTGAATCAAGCAGTGTATAACAAAGTGCCACGTAGGGTGCTGAAGATGTATTGGTTGATATTCATTCACAAAACCTGCTAACATTAAAGCCTACAATATTCTTTGAAACTCAAAGTGGATGTAGAAGTGAATTGAACAGTCTGCCTTCATTCTGTTGAAGTAAAAAAGGGGTGAAGAAATTCTCTTTAGTTTTCCTTTATCCTGATAATTTTCATAAATATGATCCACAATTAATCTTGCTGGCTATGTAAGGTATTATCAATTCACAGTGACCTAATATGCCACTACTTGTTTCTAAAATTCAATTCAGCCAATAAACTCACACTAAGATTTAAAGACATAGACTTTTACAAGTCATTGGGTAACTGTCAAGTCTCACATAGGGGCATGAAACTTGCATACCGCTGCTGGGAAGCCTGGTTCCACTGCCACTCTCTCTGCATGTGCTGTAAAAGCTACTCTACATGCAGTAAAGTCTTTGAGATGCCTTGTGCCAAAAGAGAGGGATTCTGTATGACACCTGAGAGATTCTTTCCATGTTGCCATGTCGGTTTGTGCACTTTTCATGAAGCACTTACAAGGCAAAATTTAAGTGAAAAGCCATGAGACCTGGAAACAGAGCTTACATATATGTTACAGGAAAAGGGTCTGCTGCTACTCCAAAGCACGTTCTCCTTCCAGTTTATGTTTCAAAGGAATAACAAAAATCCTTTTTTTTTTTTTTTTTTTAGTTATATTCATAGCTGTATTAGGGTCTTAACCTGAGTTGAACTTTGTTCCTGAAGCTTTGAATTGAAGCCTCTGAGTTTCACCAACTTCTTACTGGCTGTCTATTATCATCTGTATTCTACAACTTTCTGTGTTTCAGCCCCAGGCAAATCGTTCCTTGTAAACGTTGTAACCAGGTTTAAATTGTCCTTATATTTTTTAATTCTCTCCATGTACTGCATATGGAGCAAAAGTATCTCTACTATGAATCTTTTTTTTTTTCCCCAAAGATAGTCTAAGAAATCCATGATTATTTTTAGGTATTAAGTAAGCAAATGACTAAGGCAAGGCCTATAGAATAAAAATCCTAATACTTTTTCTTGCTGATTATGAAAAATATATTTGTTAAAGGTCAAGCCAAAATATTGTAGAATCATTTTTTATTCTTTGAAGCACATTTTAGTGGCAAAAATCCAAGGAGGGGCTGGAAAATTAATAAAATATTATGAATATTTAAAAAGGCTTCAATCTCAAATTTTTTCTTTATTATGGCTTTCTCATGACTTAAGGGAATGAAGAACTTTATTACATTTTAGCTATAAATCTCACAAATTTTTATTACATGCTGAAACTACCAAAGTTTCTAAAAGAAAAATATTTTTAGCTTTTTGGTATATTTAGTTATCAAATTAGTGAAGTTCAGGGTTTATGAACTTGAAAATGAAAATTGATTTCCATAAGGTGGGCTGACCTTAAAATTTAAAGCACAAGGACATGACCAAAAAGAGTCAACAGTAAAACAATATAAATATAAATACTGCTGATTTGCTTTTCTACAAACTGACTCTCATAATAACACCTTGCATATTGCGAGTGAGAGTAACTGTGCATTGGTGTTAAACATGTTTAGCATAATTTGATAAACTGTCAGCGTAGCTTGCTTATGCTTTTTTTAAAAAAAATCCCATAGTAACTGTGAGAGTTAAGAAATCAACACTGTACAAACATCAGTGAAAACAGTGAAATATTGCATATGATCAAATAATATTCAGAAAAGGGAAAGAACAAATGGGTTTTTTTGTGCATTTGTGCATATCCAAGTAACAATTAAGTTTATGAGGATGAAAATGCAGAATAACATAATGAGGCTGGGAGCATTGCCCTCTTTTCTTCTTTTTTCCTTTTTTTTTTTTTTTTTCCCTTTTTCCTATTATGAGAAATCCTTGCAGTAGAGCCCTACTACACTGACAGGGTATTTCGGCAAGGTTTTACTAGTGCTGTCATAAAGATTTTGTTTGGCACCAAGTACAGCAGAGACTTTCTGGGCTTACCCAGAATAAATTCTAATGTAACTTCTTTCTACCTGAGAAGAGTAATGACAATCTTTTTCAAAAATGTTAGTAGTTAATATACATAATGATAATATAAACATCCAAGTTGTTCCACTGCTTCCACAAAGTCAGCATATAAACCAGGCATCAGTTTCCAGACATGTCTGTTTCCAGGAATTTATTCTGTTTAGTAAATAGTACACTGCATTTTTTCATGTATAAGAATTCACATACTATTTTCAAGTATATCAGATTGTGACCTGCAATAGTGGAACTAGTGCAGAAAACAATGTGTGAAACAGTAGAGAGACATTCCTGAGCCTTGTTGTGACATAGTAGGGACAACAGAAAAGCAGTTGTCATTTTTTACCTTTTTTTCTTTGCTCAGTATGGTTTGAATTTAAACATCCCATTTTGGCTTGATGCCCCCCTTTTAGCCAACACATGCTTGATGAGTTTGTTAGTGCACAACTTTTCATTTAAATTTTAGACACTTTAGGCTGTGGAAGTCTGAATTGAATCTGTTCATTCTATATGCTCCTTTTAATCAATAGAGAGAAAGAGGAATGATGGCTCGTTTATTTATGCTGAGTTGGTCCTAGCTCTGGATGCAGTAAATCACAGCCCGGTGTGCCTGGTTTTCCTTAGTTGACAATGCAATATACAGAGAGTGACCAAAGCATACCTACTTTTCTATATGTGGGGATGTAGCCTATTCCCAGATAGTAACAGATACAGGACAAAACATTTGAAAAGTAAATATGTTGCTTTGATTCCCTGAGATTTAATCTATGGCATGGCATGACAATAGTTTTCATTTCTATGTCCTTGTTTACTTAACAACAGTGCAGAATGTATTGCATTCTTGTAATAATATGTAAACTTTTTTGTCCTCATTTTGATAGTGGTTAATGTATCTGGAAGACCAATATCTCATCATGGCTAGGCTTTGCGAACGAAGATTTGAGAAGGGCTCTACCCACGCTTGCTACAAGTGCGCTGATTATGTAAATACAAGCTAAAATAATTTGATCAAAGTCTATATAATTTACCTATCGATAGCATACAAATCTGTCATTAAATACAGGTTTTATACGAGATTTAATAATCAAAGAAGTTGACAGAGCAGCCTTACTGTATTAGGTTTAAGACAAAGATTAAAAAAGAACATTACCTGATATTTTGAATATTTTCTTCTTGTTAAATGTATGTATATAAATCTTCTGAGGACAGAGGGGTTGTTGAAAGATAAAAAGGTGGAGTGAAAAGCATAAGAAATGTACATATGTGTTCTCATCATCAGTCAAAAATTTAGGAATATTGTCACTAAAGATTTCAAGATGCATAGAAGAAAGGCCAAAGTTGGTTGAAATACATAGCTGACATTTTTCTCTCGTATCCTGTTCTTTGTATTAATGAAGTTATAAAGATGAGGGTATTAGTTAAATTATTTTGTGAGTGAACATGATACCTCCAAGGTTATGGCATAGAGAAATGTTAAAAGAAACATTTATAGTCAACCAAAGAAAAGCACAGTGGAGCTTAATAAAAAATCATACAGAGCCAAAAAAGAGAAGAAAGAAAGGTCCAAAATATATACTACTGTAAGTAAGAGTGACATTCTACTAGAAATCTCATAAAAAACTTAATAAAATCTTTTACTTTATTTTTTTTTAAACTAGTGTTTATTATGGAACACGGATCTAGTAATTAAATGTAAAATTGCTTTAGTATAAGATATTTAGGAAAAAAACCAGAACAAAACACATTAAGGGCATATATCCAGTTTGATACAGTTAACAACCATTAGAAAATGAAGTCAGTCTAGAAAGGTGGAAGGTGGAAGATGTCATCTGCAGTACAGAGCAGTCCAGCTGTTACAATGTAAAGAGGAACTCTGAGGTCAGACTAAAATGCCAATCCTTCCACTGTTCAATTGCTAGGACCTGGAGTACATTACTTTGACATGGGGTTAGGAGTTATACTAATGAAAGTAGAACATATGGTCCTTGAAAAACATTAGGTTGCATCTGTGAGGATTATAAGAGGCCTATGACTTCAAAGTATACAACTGGCTTTAAATTCTACCCCCTCCACTCCAGTTGTTTTGCCTTATATTTATCCTGGAATCCTCATTTGTAAAAGAAGAAGTCATTCACTCACTTAAGCTCCAAAGAAAACACAGAAAAAAAAGAAAACATTCAGACCATAGAAGACCTCTGTTGTATAGATCAGTCTCTCCTGCATCTTTTTCTGTCATCAAAAAATCTTTTGTCAGGACTGCACTTTTGGCTTAACAGAGGAAAGCTGATGAAAAAAATCAGGCACTTGAAAGAATAAAGAGTATAAAGAACAGTCGAAAGCATTGAAAATCATTTTTAATGCTCACTTCGTAAACAAAGCTACAAATGTTCCTTTATGATCGATGGCTTCAGGGGCTTCTGGAACAAAGAACAACAAATTCAGATCACTTGTTATGCTTGTAGGACAGCGCCAGAATCCCAGTATAGGTTGCTAGAAGAGGGAGATTGATTGACCTTTAGAGTAGCAAGACACAGGGAAAAACAAACATTCTGTATTTTCTGTCCTTGACATATTCCAAATCCCCAATGTTCTGCTTAAGTGAATGCTTGCTAAGATGAGAATGCATCAATTCATGACAATTCTTGCTATTGCCAAAATTTTTCATATCTCAATAAGTGACAGAAAACCAAGCTATTATGGTTTGTGAAAAAAACTGAGGGCACAATATATATCTTTAAAGACCCTTCCCTTTTCTTCATGTATATATGCATACCATATATTATAAATAATATATAATAATATAAATATTATATAAATATTATGTTATTTGATAATGGCTTATGTGACTGTATACCACTCCTCCTTTATTACTGTTAGAAAGCATTATTTTGTTATGCAAGGAGATTAAAACAAAAAAAAAAAAAAAAAAAAAAAAAAAAAAAAAAAAAAAAAAAAAAAAAAAAAAAAAAAAAAAAGAGAAAAGAAAGCTCTCTGCCAACTTCCTTTAAAAAAGTGGTAGTAAGGCAGAGGTTTTGTCAAAGAAAGAAAAAGAATGCTGCAACTGCTCTTACTCAGAGACTCCTGATCTAACAAGCTAAAGAAGATCAAGTATTCCTCTGTGGTATTCCAAGGAAATTTTCTTCTTGTTCAAGGTAAGTCTTTCTATATCTCTTTCGCTCATATACCCAACACTATAGAGCTTCTGAGACCACTGCATTATTGATGAAGAGCTTGCAGACCTGCACCACAGCTTTACTCTGTTCTTCAGAATGGTTTCAAGGCAATCTGGATTTTTTTGAGTGTAACTGTTCTTTCTCCAATCACTTATTTCCGTAAGTCCTCAGAAATCCCAAGATTGCTTCCTATTCTCAGGGGTAGGGGGAGAGGGGGAGGGGGCCATGGGGGGTAGGGAAACAAACAACCAATCACCCAACATAACAACAAAAAAACCACAAACAAAAGTGATTCTTTGTCCTTACACAGTGAGAGATAAATGCATATCTTCTCCAGATAGACATCACAGAAATATGATCAAGCTCTTAATGAGAAAGTATAAACTCCTGTATAAAGCAGGGTTCTTGAAAATATGCATTGTATTATTAAAGCTAACTGATACAATGAAAATATCTGTAAGGCTCCCTGAAAAAAAAAAAACAAAAACAAAACCAAAAATCTTACTCATAGATTCTTTTTTTCTCTTTAGCATTGAGTTCTTTTAGATACAATTAGGTTTTTTTTTTTTGAATGTGACTATGATCAGCAGTAACTACTGGAGTACAACCCCTGAGAAAGGATTAGGTTTGTACAGAGACTTTCCCAGATAACGACCTATGGTCATCCTCACTGTTTTCCAAGTCTGATTTAGTGTTTTCAAGGTTTCCATTTATTTTCAACATCAAATCAACATGCATTGCAAGTTGCCTGGCAGAAAGACGCAAAGAAGCCATTCTTTTGAATTAAGCAAGGCATTTATGTGCCACAGTGATAAAATCCCTGTAAATATCTATGGTAAACAGATGAATGGAAAAAATAAAACTAAGATATTTTCATGTATGTAATTCCTTATTTCAGAAGCAAACCCCTCTCCAAGGAGAGCTGTATCTACTTCCACTGAGCAACAGTAGAGTCAATACTTTATGGTAAGGCTAAATGTCTGTCTTCAGGTAGACGTTTTAAGGGATCAAACCAGAAAAAATACATGACTTCTTGGGAAACCACTCATTTTTGAGTGGTTGAATATATTAACAAAATATGTGATTAGAAATGATCCTGTGTTTTTTCTTCCACCAGTAGGATCTTTGTATTATAACTACATGGATTTTTCTTTTTAATTTCTCTCTTTATATTCCCATAGTCTTCCCTGTAATTTTAACATATTCCAGCTCTTGCTTCTGTCAGCATCACAGAGGAACAATAGCCTGTCAGTAAAGTAACTTACTAGTTTTTTCTTACAAAGAATCCGAAAGATAACGAAAATTATGACACTATGTATTATGTATTAGCATAATGAAAAGAATATATAAACAAACACACACACACACACACACACTGATATGGTGAAGGCTCAAAATATGCAGATGACAATTTAAATGTTAAAATAAACTATTTCAAAATAAAGGTCTATTAATCTGAAATTAAAAATTTGCAAATATGTATCCATACAAGTAACACCCAATAAATGTGTAATTCTTTTTAAGACAGTTAGTGAAATGAGAGATAGGAAAGCAGGAAATTGATTCTTAATGCATTTGCTAACTTGTCCCACTCACCTTTCATATGCAGAGATTGTTTGAATTCTTATCTGGGTGCTGTTGCCTGTGCTCTCTTGAGAACCTTGTCAGAGTGCAACTTATTAACAGTTATGATAAATACTCTCGGAAGATTGACAGAAAATGTACAAACACTGCCACTCAGAAAAAAAAAAAATTGATACATTATCTTAAAAGTCCTATTCTCTATCTCCATCTACTGGAGGATTCTTAACAACAGACTCTGAAGTTTTTTCTAACTCATCCTCAGTGCATCTGTTATTTTCAAGGAAAACTAAACCACATTTTAGGAAAAAAAAAAGATTTAGGGGTATATCTCTTGAAAATAAAATTTTGAGCATAATCTCATTAGCTGAATCATCTCTGTTTAGGTATAATCATTCTTAAAAACATCTAAAGTTGTGCAAAATAGCCCTGCTGACAGATACCACTACATGTGCAAACCTTAACATCTTACAATCTATCTCTTGCCTCACATTATTTGAAATTCAGGGTTTATTTTTAAAGGGCTGTGGCAGGAGAACCTACCCCAATCAGACCTAAAATCCAATCAGAGAGTGCATAATATGCAAACCATCATGCAAGCTATCATGCAAGTTCAACTGCTGGCCCAGGATGCTGTCTTGGTGTTGATTATGCTAAAACCAGCCTGTCTCACCAGATTTCAAAAACACATCCTGCTTCTGAAGCAGGATTTGACAGAGAAGCTGTTAGCTGGCCTGTAAATGTGTGACTAGCAGTCAATCACTTTATACTATTGAAGTCCAATCTCCTCTCATATAGTCAGGTTCTTCTAACATAACCCTTCTTGGGGTCTATGTGAGGAGATACCTCTCTTGGGTAGGCATGCCCTCCAAGGATAATCCTCCAGGCTGAGAGAAAGAAATCTCCCCACAAGCATTGGTATGGGGGAGTTACATCAAATCTCTGCTTATAATTATTTCCTTTTGCTAGCTTTAATATAAAGGTTTCAATAATTGCTTTAATACAGTGCACTATCCTACCTTATACTATACTACTAGTAGTTTTGGTGTTTATATTACATAGTAAATAATTCTGATTGAGATATTTCGTCCGATCATTTGTGATAATAAATTATTTGTTTTATATAAATATTTTCATTTTGCCAATCATTGCAATCTGTGGGACAAAATTGATTGAATTACAACTATATAATTCCTTAAATTTAAACTGTTGACATAATCTGAGGCTAAGTTTGGATTCAGCTGCACCTCAGCTCCTCTCTGAGAATGGGTTTAGAAAGCAAGGGAGTCCTTCTTGCACTTAATGACTCAACAGCAGGGCTTTTTAATAAATTTTGTCTAAGTCTTCCAATCCTGCACACAACAAGGGGTACAATAAAGTCGACATTCTTACAACTAGCTCCCTTAATAAAAACAGACAGCATAAGTTTCAACATAGAGCAGTCACAAACACTTTAATATTATTATTGGAAAAGCTGAAGCTATACATTTGTATTTTGGACACAAAGCTGGACACCTGTATTATGTGTCTTCCTAAATTTCAGACTATATGCCCACCCCCTCTATTTTCCAAGGAGCACATCCTAGATGATCAGACACAAGTTCTTTGGATGAAGGGGTGGGGTTGAATATCCCAACATTTCCTGATGATATTGAATCATTTTTGCAGAAAGGAAAGACAGGTTCAGACAATTAGAAAGAATCAGGAAAAAAAAAAAAACATAAAGGAAAAGAGAAAATTTGACAGTCGTTATATAAAGTGCATAAGGGTTTTGTTTTTAAGACCCACAAAATAAGTGACTTCTAATGTAAGAGGAATATAAAAGCAAGCAAAAAAAATAGTAATTTTCCTTTGAAGAAAAAACACTGTAACTAATTTAGTTGAGATTATTTCATTATATAACATAGAAAAAAAACTTAAAGTGCAGACAACTAACGAATAATTAGTGAATAATTACTGATACTGCTTATGGTTTATATTTTTACTTGCAAAAAACATTTGAAAGAAATAGAAGTCTTGAAATACATATCTATGAAATTATATAAGAAATACAAACATATTGCCTAGAGTATTACTCAGAGGCTACTTAATTTACAGAGCCCTATGGGAATGTCAACATTTAAAAAACGTATGTGCTAATTAAATAGCTGGTGGAAGAATCTAGGAAAAATAATCATGCACAAATATCAGAATAATGTGTACATATACTTTCAATTCTTTTTTTTCAGGTTGCACTTACCAACTATAGGTTACTCCACTGCATATCCTAGAGGCCTGATCCTCCAAATTTCCAGACCAGGTACCTAAATTAGCACTGCTATCTACTGACTGATCTAATTCAAAAAAATCCTGTTTTGTAAAGAAAGATGAGAGAGCTTGTGTGCTCTGAAGTTTGCCTTGATTTAGGATATTGCCTGAATATCCACATGGGGTCACAGTAGTCACACAAGCTCTGGAAGTGGAGCTATAACTTATCACTGCTACCATTAGAAAATTAGATGCTATTGCTATGATTGGTCTCCTTGTAGAAAAACTTAAACACGTGGAGTATTTTGGTCCTAGTATTTATCACCCATTTTTCTTCTATTCTCCATAGAAAAACATGATTTCACAAGACCCATTTGAGTACAGGAACATCATTCCTCCAAAAGAAAAGGTCAGTGATGTCAAATGCACCTGCAACAGGAAGTAATAACGACAATTCACTCCTATCCTCTTGTCTGCAGATGCTCTTTTCTTATATTAGCAAGTACTGAAATTTCTTCACAAATCACTGTGGTCACCTATTGATTCATACTCCTCTAAACCAACAGACACTGCCATCAAGTGTGCAAGGGCAGAGTGAAGAAAACACCATCAAAATATAGAAAAGCATCATCAAAATACAGGAAAAGCAAGACCAGCACAGGCTATCCTGTTCTCTGTCCCTCCACCCAAACCCTGAGCTTTGACTTGAACTGAAAGCTATTTAGGAGAAAACATAAATCTTTTCCCCCTTGCTAGACTGAAAAGTATTTTGTGTGATTCATGACTTTTTGGGTGACAAGACACTTTTGAACTGTTTCTGATTGGTGTAATTGGAGATTTCGCTCTTGGCATAAGTGGTCGAGGAAGTTTAGATTTATTTTTGTGAGCTTAATTCCTGTCTCTTTCTTCTTTATTGATCTACTTAAATGGAAACGCTGTGAAACAAGACCATAAGTCAGCAATTCACAAGTCATGGCATAAGAATGTACTGTGTTCTATCCTACCAACTATACTAAAGACTTAGGAGTTCAATAGGAGGGATCCAATATCATCAACCTTATCAAATATTTACATGACTCTAAAAATATCAGATGTCATTATGACTTTATTCTTTCAAATGAAAAAACCCCAACCAAACAGCCAAAAAAAACCCTCCAAAAAAAAAAATCCCCCACACCAAACAAACAAAGTAATAAACAAAAAATCCACCAAAGCAAGAAACATTAGTATAACTTTACTCCATCGGCAGAAAAAGTGAAAGTTAAAAGACATTTCTATAATTATGCCCTTTAAAAAATTACATGGTGTAAATATTCCTGTATGGTTATTTAGGGATGTGCTTTATCTTGAAAAAAATCTAAAATACTTTCTTCATAAAATTTGTTAAAAAAAAAACAACAAACAGGTACATATGAAAATACATAGTGTTTCAGACCAATGATCCATCTAGATCAGTAGTGTCTTCAACTGTGAGTGCGAAAAGACACCGCAGAGTTAACACAAGGTAGGTATTATAAGGTATTTAGGCAGTAATACTATCTCAGCTTCTGCCTGTTTTCAGCAAAGATCTTCTGAGCATGCTATAGTTTGTTAGCCAGAAACTGATTTTACTTCTAAGTGCTTTCAAATTTCTTGTCTTTCAAGTTTCTAGTCAAACCTGCCATATACTTGCATTTACAATATTCTTTTCTCAGACCTACTGCCTTTTATCTTAACAATAATGATTACGATGATTTCTTTTTTTGAATGAGTCTCCCACTAAAGTCTCATATTCCAAATTGATATTCAAGAGAGAAAGTTGGGGGAGTAAGAATATGTGGGGTTTTTGCACCACAAAACAAACACAAAATTCTCTTTTCTGTAAGTTCATATTTCTTTAAACATCCCCTTTCTTGAAAAATACTGAGCAGGTGAGCCTATTTCTGTATCTTAAGCTCAGCTCTTCCTTTCAATTTTTAAAGATAAGTGAACACTAAAAATTAGGTCAGTCAATTTTTTTTAAAAAAACTTTCTTCTCTTAAAAAGTCCCCTTTAGGGTTGCACAAGGAATGGGGAGTGGACAAAGCTGGGACAGCTGACTCCAGCTGATCCAAGGGATATACCATACCATATGGTGTCCTGTTCAACCTATAAAACTGGGGGAAGAAGGAGGACAGGGGCACGTTTAGAGTGATGGTGGTTGTCTTCCCAAGTAACTGTTACACATGATGGAACCCTTCTGTCCTGGAGATGGCTGAACCCCTGCCTACCCATAGGAAGATTTTTTTTTTTTTTACCTATTCAATTGTCTTTATCTGAACTCACTCTTCTCATCCCACTGGGGTGGGGGGCAGGAGTGAGTGAGTTTGTGGGGTTTGGTTACCTGTCAGGGTTAAGCCACAATAATTTTGTATTTGTGCTCACTATGTTTTGTCTTGGTTCACAAACAAATCTTTCAAACTGAAAAGACCAATTAGAGTTCAAGATCAAGTATGAAATTATACCTTGCAGAATGTTAGTGATTGCATAGATGTGAGTAAAGTTACAAAATTGAGGCATATGCACTAAATTTAAGCAGATTCATTACCCTAGTTTATCACAAACCTCTTATTCCTGGATTACTCATCAAGGCTGTTTGGGGATATTCAGAAGAAAATGAAAATGCATGTAATCAGTCTGAAAAGTCCTGAAAAGATACAGTTTTCCTTAGAATTAACAATATGACACATTTAATGTACATACAAGATTGTTTTATATAGTGACATATCTATGACATCTAAATTTGAAAAATTAATAGACAGTCCTCTTTTACTGTCGAATTTTGTCAATGAGGCATTTTTATTTCTAAGGACTATGAATGACTTCTGACAATGTTTAAATATGTAGTAGCTAGAAACATCAATGACTAGATCTGGCTGGGGTAGTTCTATAAGAATACACACAGATGAAACACTTTTGTTAACATGTGCAGGCTGAAGCATTTTAGTTCAGGGAACTGTGATTTTGAGGAAAGTTCCCTAATCATCCCCTCTTACTGTGCACTGCTGCAAATCACACGCATTAGACCATGTAAGTCAAGTTCCTTTTACATGAAGCAAAGTGTGAATTATTGTCCAGACTAAATCTGAACATTGTGGCAGATCCCAAACTTCTTGTTTGGGCAACTTTGAATCAAATGTTCAGACCAGAGAGTAGATAGTCTAACCCAAAGTAAAAACCTTAACTATGCACAGAGTAGAAGCAGAGATCTGACACCAAACTTCTGTGATCTGCTTGTATTTTACAGAGTTAATTGTTAACATACACACACAGGCTGAGAATACTATGCCTTGCAGTCAATGAGGATATAGTCCTCCCCGTATTCATGTCACCATTTCATCCACCTGCTCCTATATAATGTGTATATTTCTTAATTATAATTGAAAAGCTCTTGTAGACAAACACTACTTCCTAGCATTCCATTTCAACCATTGCTTGTTGTCCTGATGTCCTCTGAAGTCACATTAAGCCCTATTATAATAAATAGAGATAAATAAGTTATAAATATTTTTAGTGTCAACTGGAATAAATTTAAATTACATTATCTTAGACTAGATTATAGTTGTTTGGGCAATTACTAATCCTGCATATGTTCAACAACCACAAGTTCTAAGCATAATTAATAGAAAAAAGTTAGGCTTGTTTAACTGAAAAAGTCTGATAGCTTCATTCAGATTTTCAGCCAAGTATGTGTATTACACTAAAATTACAAGAAGTGGATAATTGAGAACAAAATTCTTTGCTTATTTAAAGTTTTCTGGTGGATGTGATTTGTTACATCTCTTTTTGAGGGCAGGAAAAGTATTCACAATATATACCAGAATTGTGCTTCAAGATATTTTGTAAAATTTTCTATCAAAGTCCAAGTTTTTACTATAAGGCATTTGTGGCATCTGTAGATTTTGAAGAAAAACAAATAGTTTCAAAACCCTATTTAATTCTAAGTCTGAAATCATAGCACAAAATCACTTCACATCAGTTTTTTTGCATATGAAGCTTTTATCAACTAACCTGAAACTGGTACATTAAAATAGACTTTTCACATAATAGCTTTTGCTTCACAGGGCAAAGTAGATGAGACCAGAAAGAAGTATTTCTGCTAATACCCAAGAACTGAGTATCTATAATTTAAATTTAATTTAAACAAAAACCTTCTTCCAAGAGTCTAACCCCTATACTATAGTGAGATTATTTAATTATTTGGTTTCCCAATTCAAAGGAATAATAATGAGTCTTGTTTTTCTTACTGTCCCTCATTCCTTGTTTAATTGTCACCATAATTTAACACAATGTTATGCTGTCAGAATTTAATTAAGGCTCTCAACAATGCCATCTGGTGGGGTTAAAACTAAATTTTTTAGAGCTCATACCTTACTCTGCATCTTAGATTGTATCTTATGTTGTCCACCAGTGTACACAGTAAGGGGAACAAACACGAAGAACTAGAAATCTATGTGCAGTCAGATCTCAGTGTGATTACAGAGACGTGGGATAACTCACACAATTGGATTGCTGAGAAAGAACTAACCTACATAACTGCAGTACAGAATTTATTCCATAAGAGAACATTTGAAATACAGTGCTTATGACTTCTGCTATTGAAATGAATTCAAATTGTTAAGAGAGTTAGGAAATGAAACTTGACTTGACCAGACATTTCAAAGGTATCTGTCAAAAATGTTTTGCTATTGTTTTGGTAAGTACCCTCAAAAGATAAAAAGTGGGTTTTTTTGTTGTATTTTAGTATATGGTAGAACAAGAAAAGAAAACTCAGAGGAGACAAGAATAAACCAAAAACAATCTTACCTCTTGTGTCCTTGCAGACTGGTCCTTTGCTCCTAGCTTGATTTCAGCCTGGAAATTCAGTTTCTTTGTTATTCAATTTGGTTTTAGGCAGTCCCTTCTGATTCCTAGGAATTCTTTCTTTATCACACTCTGATCTTTATTTGCAACAGTATTTTTGTAGTCTTCATAGTGCTGCACACCTGGGAGATTTCTTGTCTATTACCTTTTCAGAGTCATACAATATATGTAGTATCATAAAAATAAAACAGCACAGGTTGTAAAATGCTAAAGTGATTGTTACACAGTAGAGTGTTTTTGTCCTTCGTCTTCCCCAGCTTCCAGAGACGGTGATTCCATCTGTCCCATGGCAAATTATTCTAATGCCTAGTAACTCTTCCAGTGAACTTTCTAGACCTCCGCTGACACAACTTCAGGCCATTTCCTTCTTATCTTTTCACCTGAGACATGGCAGAAGAGACTGACCCTCATGTCACTACAACCTCCTTTCAGGTAGGTGTACAGAACGATGAAGTTCTGCCTGTCTTCTCTTCTCCACACTAAACAGTCCCAGTTCCCTCAGTCACTCCTCATGTTTTCTATACCCTTCACCAGTTTTGTTGCTCTTCTCTGGACATGCCCCAGCACCTCAGTGTCCTTCTTGAAGTGAGAGGCCCAAAACTGGACACAGTACTCGATATGGTGCCTCACCAGTGCTGAGTACAGTGGGATAATCACTTCCCTAATACTGCTGGACAGACTAATCTTGAAACGGGCCAGAATACCATTGGTCTTCTTGGCTGCCTGGGAACACTGCTGGCTTGTGTTCACTCGGCTGTCAGCCAGCACCCACAAGCTCCTTTCTGCTGAGCAAGCCAGTCTCCTCCAACCCCGAAGCACTACATGGTGGTGTTGTGACCCAAGCAGCACTTTGCCTCATTGAACCGTGTTGTCCTTGGCTCATAAAT
This sequence comes from Empidonax traillii, assembly GCF_003031625.1. Lineage (NCBI taxonomy): Eukaryota > Metazoa > Chordata > Aves > Passeriformes > Tyrannidae > Empidonax > Empidonax traillii. The sequence continues at coordinate 194,036 of NW_020955272.1, forward strand.
CCAGTCTGTCAAGATCTCTCTGTAGAGCCTTCCTACCCCCAGGCAAATCAAGACTCACAGCTAATTCAGTGTCATCTGTGAAGTGACCAAGGGTACGATTAATTCCCTCATCCAAATATTCAATAAAGACCTTAAGCAGTACTGACACCAATACTGAGCCCTAGGAAACATCACTAGTGACCACAAACCAATAGCCAACATCTGATTGAGGAACTGGTGTCATGTACCAGACTTTAGGGCCTCAGGATTCCTCCAGAATATTCAGTGATAGGACAAGAGAAAAAAGCAAAAAATCTTTTCAATGAGAGCTATCAAACACTTGGATAGAATGCTTGAAGAGGCTATGAAGTCTTCATCCCTGGAGGTTTTAAAAGGGTGAAAAGACAAATCCCTAAATAGTGACATCAAGATTTGATATGTGCTCTGCTTTTACTGATCTAGGACTAATGTCTCTGAAGTTGCCTTTGAACTGGGATTACGATTCTGTGCTCCTCCCAAAGAGCATGCCAAAGTCAGGTGAAACTGGTCAAACGGAGGAGGCTACTCCTGTCTACTGAGAGCAACTGAACTCGAACAGAAGGTTCAAGAAGGGTCAACAGTCTAGAGCAGACAGAATTAACAGACATAAAGCAGATGAGGCTTCCACCTGCATCTCAGTTGAGATGTTGAGAGGATTAATGAGCTGCCAGACAGGTCTCAGTGCTGTGGAAAAACTTCCTAGGGCCAAAAGATTTTTAGAGTTGGCTGCTAGCCAGGAAGTGGCTCTTTTCCTTGACATAAAGCCTAGAAGCAAAAGCCTGTCAGAAAGGACACTGCAGGTAGGGAAGAGTCTCACTAATGTTAGGCTATAAGCTTGACACTGTTTTGCTTTAAAGAAGAAATTATACAGATTTAACTTATAAAACACTGTTATTAGGTTTATTATAATAAAATAGAATCACAGAATCATAGAATCAGTCGGGTTGGAAAGGACCTCTGAGATCATCAAGTTCAATCCTTGATACACAATTACTATAGAACAATGTTTTAGGGTTTTTTCCTTCCTTTTTTTTTTTTTTCTTCTCTTTTTCTTCTTTCTTATAGTTTGTTTTAAGAAAAAAAATAAAGGAATTTCAAGAAAGTTTCCCTGAATGAGTTGGGGTATGATCTCCCATTCTGCAGTGCTTCAAAGCTGAAAATTGTTTAAAAGGATTCAGACAAACTTTAGTACAACATAATTTCAAAATTACTGTATAATTTATTGTATATGGAAAAATTACCTTATTATGTTTACAAATATTTGATTTTTATTCTGAAAGTATAGAAACATGATTATAAAGGCATTGCACAAAACCATTTCCTACAGAAAAGTTGAATGAATTCTGTAAACTAAGATGAAACAAGTTAAGATCAATAAGGATTTTATTTCTCTGGTTGTCATGTGTTGTTTTGGGTTTTTTTCGAAGATGTGACTGAGGAAAGACATGGCCACTAGAGGGCAGAGACAGATAGCTTTTTAAATACACTAAACCTAATTCTGTCTAGAAGTGCTTTTGTTGTGACAGAGTAATTTTAAACTGTTAATGAATTCCTGAGCTAGCTACGGAATACAAAGGAATGAAAGATAGATTCAAATTCAAACTATCATTTGAATATAAATAATTAAGGTATGTGAGTAAAAATAATTTTTAAAATTACTGAGGACATAATTTAAGGTAATTTCAAAATTACTGAGAAAACATGCAATCAGCAATGGAAGAAGACGATAGGAAGAAAATATATGAGCATGATAAAGTAACTGTGAAAGGAAAAAGTAATGTTAATTTGGGAAAAGAGAAAGTAATATTTCCTGGTGTCTGGGGTGGGGGGAAGTTTGTTACAGACTTCTATGCTTACTGAAATAAAATATAGTGAACTTTTTACTGAATATTTCCCATATGGCTTATTTCATAGCTTGTTAATAGAACATATTCATACTAACTGCCTTTGTATCCTTCCAAATATCTTAAGATGAATTATTCTATATAAACACATATAGAAATATATAAATAAATGTGCAAGCACTTGTTATTATATTTTGTTGGTTTCATTAAATTTTCTCAGGTGTTAGATTGGAAAGAATGTAATCTTTTAATCACATTTAAACAAACCTAATTATTTTATATTAGCTTAATGGCATCTTTATAAAGAGTCTATAAAAATATATATGACAATGCTATAAAGCATTTTGTAATAGCAAAAGTGTGAATTCGTTTCTGCACTGCCATAATAGTTATACATAACTAAACAGCCTCTTTTTTTGGATGAAATTCAACTCAGAGATTAAAACACTAAAATATATTTTCTTGCCCCATTACAATAGTTAATGGAGAGCTGGAATTCGATTACCTGAACACAAACTGTTAATGTTTTATGAGACAACTTAGCCTATCTGAGTAATTCAGAAGAGTTTGACAGCTGTGATGTCCAAACTACAGGAGAGCTGCAGCTTTTGGAAGGCTTCTGGAGCCCACAAAGATATGCTGGGGAACTGTGTGCATCTATGCAGCAATAGAACCAGTCCTGGTGTCACACTCAAAATCTAGTTTATAGGTAAAGAAGCACACCTTTCAAATACCTACAATCAAGAATTTATTGCTAATATAAATAAGATCTGAAGAGTCTAATCAGTTTTAGTCTGCATCTAATTGTTCTGGAAGAACAACAAATAATAATGTAGTTAAAGCTGTTATACACATACTTCTTTTATACTCCTCTTCCTGATGATATGTTCACCCTTCCCTGCCCCTTAGAGTACTACAGTCGATGGTATTGTGGGAGGGCATTGTCATTTTCAGGATCTGGAGTTTTTTGTCAAGAAAAATATGACACTCTTGTTAATGATTTCTTATTCCCTTCTCTAGGATCCAGTAAGGGTCATTCTTGTATGCTTGGAAACACACTTGTATATCTTTGCTCTTTTATCACTGCTTTGCAGTTCTGCATTGCTTCCAAAGATACAGTGCCTTTTACCTATCTTTGATATTATTGCTTTATTACTTTCAAACTAGTTTTTCCCAGCTGTCTCTATGACCTCAGATTGTCTGTCAGGGAACAGAAGGAATGGATCTGCTTCCAAGGAGAAGGAGCATGGAGCCAAGATGACCGCAACACAGGCTCTGCTCTTACTGCTGGGTTGCAGCCCCCCAGCAGCAGAACACGGAGACCAATGCAGGGCTGGTGTCGGCAACAGATCTCATCAATTGTACAAAGATCCTTAGACAAACACAAAGTGAAAATTCACAGCTCAAGTCAACCCACCAACTTCACCAGCAAGTCAGGAACATCAGGGGACAGAGATGATCAGAGGCACACCTACAAGATAGCTCAGATCATCACTGGGTGCCCAGACCTAAGCTGAAATGGAACTTCTGGGTACATTGTCAGGGTGTTCCAGGTAAGCCTGGACCAAGATGTTAATGTTTAATGGTACCCTCAGAGCCATGCCAGTATAAAGAAGTTTGTAAGTCAATATGGGAAGAGAAATTATGATATCTATACAATTTCCAGCTGGAAAATGCCTCTTAGATATATATATATAGATATACATATATGTGTGTGTGTGCGCTTCTACAATTTTTAAAATCAGGTATAAGGTAAATTTCAGGAGGCTGACTAATTTGAATCATTCTGCTTCTGTTCTTCCTTTTCTTGAAAAACAATTTTTTTTCCACACAGTGAACAAACAGTTCTCAAGTTTACCAGCAATAACAGCAAGGTAAGAATGGAAGACACTGTGTAGTCCTCAGGGACACCAGCTGGTAACCAAATTGTAGGATGTGTAAACTGAGACCACTCTTGTGCTTATCATGATTCTGATTGCTTTTTCCTGAATTAGAAGCACAGAAATAGAATGCAAGGTCTGAATGAAGATACTCAACTACTACAGCATAAACCAGATCATGTTACTGTCCAGACAAAAGAGACAACAATTCTTGTGACTCGAAGTTCTGAATCCCAAAGGAGAAAAAAAGCAGTCATAAGGAAAACAAATTTGTTAAGATAGACACCGTCTGATTAAATATCTTGTGTGTATTTTAGTCTGAGAACACACAGCAGATCAAAAAACTCACTAAGAGAAAAAGATTTATTTTCTGTTCATCCACATTCTAAATTGGATAAACATTTGTGCATTAATGGAAATAAGACAATTCTGTTTCATATATGATGGCATCCTTTTATGTAATGGTTCAACTTTCAAGTAATTTAAGATGAGCACATATTATTACAACAAATTAAAATATCTAATGTGCTTGATTGTATTCTAGCAAATATAAGAAAACATACACCGCAGTCAGTTAAAAAAAAAAGAAAAAGGAAGAAATATTCTTGTTGAATTACCCTGAACTCAGATTATTCAGTAACAGTGAGTATAATAAAATAGTTAAAAGAAAAAGTAACACTTAAACTAAATTTATCTATTGTTTCATTTACTTGGTGCTGTTGTTATTTATTATAGCAAAGAGAAGAGCTAGCAGGTCATCAAGGCTAATAAGTGAATAAACTTCCCCTAAATGTCAACATTAAAATATAAAGAAATAGGAACAGCTTGAAAATCATTAAAACAGTGACAATGAATAACATAAGACAAGTTTGTATTTCACAATGTCTTTCTTACTGGAGGGTAAAAGCAATGTATTTGAAAGTTTATAACTCTTGACTTCATATTTCAACAGACGTTTTATTTTATCATTTATGCTGTTATAAAATGACAGCATGTCATTTAACACAACTTTTCACAATAGTGCAGTGGTTTAAGACTTCATAGGTATTCAAAAGTGCATAATGAGAGTTTATCTTCCTTTCAAGACCAAGTTGGATCGGGCATTCAGCAATCTGTCCTAGTAGAAGGTGTCCCTGCCTATGGCAGATGGGTTGGAATGTCCCTTCCAGTCCAAATCATTCTGTGATCCTAATGAGGTTTTCCCATAATCAGTGGTTTACTGTGTTTTAGAGATTATTTTTATATTGGAACTATGAAATGAAATGAAATGTATTGATTTGTGGGTTATCTTAACCAAGGTTTAAGATGAAGCAGTCTGGATGAACCTACTTACATTCTTTAAGTAGATTGAACTTGTAAATCAACCAAACCTGACTAGATCTTTTTTTCAGTGAAGTACATAGAAATTTCATCAGAAGTTTCATAGGTTCTCTGCCTACTAAAAGATCACTGCTAAAAAGTTTAGGGCCAGAAAAAAATAACTATTTATCCTTCTCTATCTTCTGCTGTTCTTCATGAAAATCTTGAACTCACTGTCTAATCAGTGAATTATTTTAGGTATCCTTTTCCTCAATGCTGGAAATTTCCTTTATAGTGCAAAAACTTGAAGGTTCTTGAATAGAATTCTCAGTGGAAAAAGGAATGTAAAAGATACATAGTGTGTCACTAGGAACAAAAAACTGAAAACCTAAATACAAATCTTTCTTGAAAACAAAAGTGCTGTTTTAAAAACAAAGACTAAGGAAAAAAAGGATTATAATGGTGTGACTAAATGTTTACTATGAGTAATACCCTCCTTCTTTTGTAACCTGATATCCTAATTCATCTGTATAAGGCACTTCTCTTTGATGCAACCACCACCTTGAAGATAATCTCACTCCCTAATAAGCCAACAAACTTAATAAATGCAAGGAGAGAGCTTTCTGATGGAGTTATACAAAATCTTGGTCTATTCCGTGAATTCAAGGAATCTGGGTTTTACCGTGTCTGATCAGGAACTGGTAATTTAACAAATTTTAGAAGTAAGATTTCATTCTAAGGCTACAGGGAATGCAGAAAAGAAACTAATTGTCATGGTTTATTGCTGCTTTTTCAGATTAGTTAAATGATCTTGTTATTTGTATGATTATTTATTTCTTGGGGTAGTCATCTTTTGCAACCACAGATAAAATTAACTATTGATAACATATGAGTCCATTTTCTCCACTCCACTATTGATGTGCAAGGCAAAGCCACACTTTCATGCCTTTTTTGCTTACTGTAAAAATAAATACAGAGAATAATTACAGAGAATGATTTAATTTAAATCAACTCTAATTTTCATCATTGTTACACTCATTCCTAGGTAGGTATTTTTTAATACTTTTGGTTCCTGCTATTTAATATGCAGGAATGCAAATTAAAGACCAAATAAACAAAGAAAAAGAAGAAATAAAGCCAAAACCAAAAACCAAAATATGAACATGAATAAGATCACCAAAGCTCAGGTGTAGAAGGGATAAGCAGCAACATATATATTTATATTTGCTAAATTAGACTGCTGATTCAGTGAATTGAATAGCAAAATTTTAAATTATATCATTAAGGCCAAAATGTGAAAGAATTCTAAACTGTGTTAGATAGCTGCATACAGATATGCATATATATTTCAACAAATACATTATTTCATGAAATATAATTATTATTTGAAATTGTAGAGAAAGCGACAATAATTTCTGATGTTAATACTGAGCTCCAATTCAGTCAAAGGCTTGTCATTTGGCTGTAGTAAAACGATGTTTAACCCCGCAAACAAATTCATGCCAGAGGTCATCTATTTTCTGTTTACACATTCATATGCTTATTATTTTTAGAATCACTAATAATTAAGATGCTAACAGGAATTGATTCCAGATAACCTTTATGACATATCTTCTCTTATGTTTCTCATGAAAGGATAGACTACTGCTTTTACAGTAGTAGTATACTTTTGTAGATATTGTTGAAATTATGCCAAAGACACAGTCAGGTCTTGAAACTGATTGTGATAAGAAACCTGTAACTGCAAAAGGAGCTGTTCCAAAGAGCTTGCAGGTAAATAGAGAGAAGGAAAAGCTCCTATTCCTTAGCAATATGTAAATCAAGTTGGTAGACTAAATATTATTGCTCTCCCTAGCATTTCAAGACGTATTTTCTACACTTTTTCATATTATGTTTGAACTGTAATAAATTTCAGATTTTTTCTGTGATGATACTTTTCCCCTAACCTTTTGTAATCTTGGTCTAATCAATAGAGAGAATAAATAATAATTTTTCTAAGTGATTAAAATATAACAGTGTTAACTAAAGAGGAGTTGTGAACTGTCTGAAAGTTTCTCAAGTTTTTACAGACTTTTAAATGGATCTAAAACAAAATAGCTTAAATTCACGGTGGTAAAACTAGTAAACTATTAAAACTAGGGGGTTTTACTTTGGTGGATTAGTTATCAACAGAAAAAAAATAATTCTTCTTCTCCAGTAAGTTAAACATATTGTTTGAATTAGTAATAGTGATGCCTATATTTTAAAATAGATACAAAAAATATTTAAATTTTTTAAAATTGTTTATTTATGATATTTTAGTTGAGAGGTGCTGCCAGAAGAGGGCGATGTTGAACTATAAATTTATGGCAACCTTGCTTGCCTTCTCTGCAAGTTGTGTTCGCTTAAATCTATGTACGTTATTTTGCATAAGACTGTTAAACTTTCCATTTTGACAAATACTTAGTTCAAAGAAGACCAGGGTACTGTAAAACTTTCAAATATACTCTATGTACGTTTTCAGAATGAAAATAGATCCCTGTTTAATTCCCACCCTTCCAACCCCAAAGACAAATATTTGAAAATGAGTCATAATAATATGATTCTATATTATCAATGTGTATGTGTACTAAAAAGAGTAAATATAATGAGAACTTTGGTTTTAAAAAAGTCATCAAAGTTCTTATTTTGATCTTTTATTTCTTTTTCTTTTAAACAATTTTCCTGATGTACATTCTTATTCAAATTTAAATTTCAATTAAAAAAAATTCTAATTCAAAGGAATTACACATTATGATGGACAAGTGATGATATTTGTTTTAGTTTTGTGTAAAATATGATGCAAAATTAATATAAGAGATTTTTCATCTAAACCGGAAAATATGAAAGCAGTATTATTAATGTAGTTCTTATCAGCTCCCCATTCCTTTCTTGATAAAGCAGTAGTCTGTAATATGGAATCATGGTCAAAACTAGGACACGTCTTAGCTCTGTGCTGCCACCTGACTCAGCTCAACCATACCACATTTTTGATCCAGCATGTTCATGCTGACACTCTGCCATCAGCCTTCTGTGGCTTGATCAGTGTTTTTTCTACTAATGAACAGATTTTTTGCAGAATTTGCATTTGTATCTCACTGATCTGTACGTAAAAACTGCTTCTCCATATATTATCTCTGTGATATATTACACTGGATGAAGAAAACAAGTTTTACATACTCTGAGTATCTCTTAATATCACATAGAACACCTGATATCAGTGGTTTGGTTTGGTTTGGTTTTATTCTTCCTCTGTAGATCAAATTTCACAGAATTAAAGATGAAAAACTAAAATTGCAAATTAGTGTTGGGAAAAATGTGAGCATGTTTAATGGTAGCACATTACCTATCACTATTTGGTCAATTACTTGTTTATAAATCATTAGCTATTAAAAAAATCACAATAAATGAATGCATTTCCAACAGGTCTATAGGGTCACAAAAGCTTTGGTAAAAATAAAGGAGTGTTTTTCCTGTTTACTTCAGTGTTAGTCTTCTTGAGTTTTCAGCAGGTGAATCTTGACCAATGTCACCTGGGAAAAAGTGACACACAACTGGAGAGAAACAAGATAATTTATAGTAAACACTCTCTTTGTCTTTGCAATCACATGGACATATGTATGTATACAACACCCTATATATATATATATATATATATATATATATATATATATATGATCTTTATTTACCCACATTGCATTATTTTGATTTGCTGCCTAAAGTTCAAATTCAGACATTCCTTGTAATTTACCATAATTTATTTACTATCTATATAAATAATAGACGAATGTATTAATGTTCAAGCTCTTGAGCAGTTGATACTTCCACAATTAAAAAAAGACGTGCTGTTAAATACATGCAACTATGAAATGCAATTTGTATTTCTAGGAAATGGAAAAAAATAGCATAATATTGACAGTGTCAAAAGAATAAAAAAAGTTACTGAAGCATAGAACCAGTTAATGTAGAAGTTTGAAAACAAAATGTGGCAGCATTGTTAGGGTGGAAAAATGCACTGTACTTTTTCCTACTGGTATCCACTGAGCCAGTAAAGATCAACTAATTCTAATTGTGGTGTTTGAATAGGCAAGCATAATGCATTTTAATGAAAGCATATCTGTTTGAGCTTCAGATTAGTGATTATTCAAGAAATGTATGTGTTTATGCTGAACACCTCTGAAAGATGATTGATACTTTGATAATCAAAGTACTGGCATGAATCCCTTGATTTTTAATGCTTACTTGTTTTGTGTTTTCAACATAGTACAATTGCTTGAGTATTTTAGAATGACAAGTGAATTAATCATTCAATTTTGGGTAGAAAACCTGTTATCTTTGTTAAGTTTTATATGGATTTATTCTTTGGTCCATATTTTAGTTAGAAGTTTATTGAAAGTGTCTAGTGCTTCTAAACTCACTTCTTTTGATATGAGAAATATTTTCTCCAAAATAACCTTAATAATAAAGTATATTTCCAAAATTATATCCTAAATGTCAGAGAAGTGCAGACAGTTTTTTAAAGAGCATGAACTAATATTTTAGCAGACTTGATTATCTGTTTTGCATACTGGTTTGCTGGTTTTGGCTGGGATACAGATGATTTTCTTCACAGTACCTAGTACAGGGCTATATTTTGGATTTGTGCTGGAAACAATATTGATAACACAGGGAAGTTTTCATTATTGCTGAGCAGTACTTACAGAGTTGAGGTATTTTCTGCTTCTGACAACACTCTAACAGCAAACAGGCTGAAGATGCACGAGAAGTTAGGAGGGGACAAAGCTGAGACAGCTGACCGCAAATGGCCAAAGACATTCCATACCGTAGGGTGCCAGGCCCAGTGATAGAAGTAAGCGGAAAATTGTCCAGCCTCCCTGGCTCAGGCAGAGTCAGCTACAGCAGTTTGACCAGGAACATGCTGAATTAGGATTTGTATTTCTCTAAAGATGGAGACCCTAGAACCTCTCTGTGCAACCTACTTCATGGTTTGATGACCCTCATTTCAGCCATTGAACCACCAAAATGTCAGTTATGTGCATGGGAGGCTTCTGAAAGACTTGAAATGTCAATGAAAAAAATAAGTTTGGTTTTGGAAAACATGTTGTCATCATTTATGCAGAAAAAACTTCAAAAAGGAAAAATATTTTCAGTACGAAAGATAGATATTTATTTTTCTAATTTAAACAGATAATACACAATAAAGGCATTCCAAATTGAAAAATACAGTTAATTCCAATGGTCTTTATCTTGTTGTCTCAAAACAACCTCAACTACAACCTGAAAACAGAGGGTGATAAATAATTTATATTTATTCAGTCAGGTTGCACTGCACATTGCACAGCCCTTCATATTAATTCACCATTTGTATTCTTTGTTATTAATTGAACTGAGATAGTGACTACCATGCTGTAAGTGATTTTCATGAAAAAAATCCATCCTTGATGTCATGCAGAATGCCAGTTCCTGCTACTGACTCAGTAACTGTCCTACAGTGAAGCTCACACAAGCTCATGGCCTGTGACTGAGTGAAATTCAGACGGCTTTCCACAGTTGCCAGTAGACAGTCACTTGTAGTTAGATCTTTAAATCAAATAAAGATTTATGGAGAAGTCAGAAAATTAATTCAGAAGTTGCCCTTACTGTGGGTTCTATACAGAGCTGCTTTGTTTATAAAATCCCACATAAAAATGAGGTAAAGTGTTCATCGAAGATGATATACATACACAAGGTACATATCAGGTAGTGTGTAGGACGATAGATTTTTGGACTGAGAAATAATGTATATATTTCTACCTAATGTATCTGTCAGTGTCACTGAGGAAAGGTAAAGGTGTGTAACAACTTGATCACAGCTGGTGAGATGAACTCTCTCAATAAAGTCACTACTTTCCCCTATTCTCATCTCTTTTAATAGAAGAAAGAACAGGAAGTTCACTCTTGCTGACCTACTTTCTACATTTTTCTTCAGTGGAAATATTCCCATTCCTGTCCTTATCCCTCACCCCTGAGGACACTAAATTGAATTTTTCTTTCTTCAGCCTAAAGAGGATTTTCTTCCCTTTTACAGAATAAAAATGTCTGCTTTTGCTGTACTAATGTTCTTCCTAGTCCATGAAATTACAATATCTGAACCACAAATGACAGGTCAAGGTAAGATGCAGTCTTATATGAATAAAAATTTCTATTCTTACCTCAAGAGCGAACACAAAGGTTCATTTGGTCTGCATTACCTGACTGCATAAAAAGAAACAAGAGTCTACATCTGCCTAAATAAAAAATATAAAGAATAATACTAAATAAAATTATATAAACCCATTCCTCTTTTGTAAATAAAACATGTGAGTCCCATTTGTGCCATCAAAATTACCAGGTAAGCTATTGATATAGCATGCCGAAGTGATCAAAAAACACCTCTCAGTGCTTTTTAACACTTTTTATGCACCTTAAGCATACATTTTTAAAGGAAAAATCTGACATATCTTCTTAAAAAAATGGGCTTACATACAGCTGCGCACTTTCCGGAATAAAGAGAAATCCCCTGGGAACTTCTAAAATTTTTTTTTTTTTTTAATTCAGGAAATGGTATTCTTCCTACTCTGTTGATTACATTTTTCTTTGACCTAATGTATTTATTTCTATAGTGACTAACATGACCCTTACATTTTTAAAAGTAGCTTTCTAAAAATAAATTGCTATTTGAGAATAAAAGCCAAAACTGAGATCATTAGCAGATGTAGGTTTGTGTCTCCTTCCCACTTTGACAGAATGACTGAAGTGGGTTCTAAATCTAGTAGATTAAATTTCTTTAATGTGCTCTATTTGCTGCATGATAATAGTGCGAGTGGAAACAAGAAATATGATTATGTGGCAGAATACAAAACTAAGGAAATATACTCAAGAAGGTAGCTGCATGTAGGAGCATCAACAGAGAACAGATCTGTCACATCTTTCCTAAGTTGAATCTGTAGTCAGGTATATTCAGATTTTTTTATAGGTTGTATAGTTCCAGTCAGAGCCCAGTTCTCTTGCAGTTTTTACTCATCCATGCAGCAACTGCATCAGAGAACAGTGACTTTACCTATAGACATTTGGAAGTAAAGTCAAAACAAGGAGATTTTTTTTCCCAGTTCCACCAGTTACTGAAAAGCCTGACAACTTGGATATTGTTCAACAGAAGAACATGGACACTATGAATTTAGAGACAGGGAGCTTTATTGTCCCTCCCTGTTGTGTGCTAACCATCTAGGCAGTTAAGCACCACACAACCACTTGCTCACTTCCAATTCCCAGAGGGGTGTGGAACAGAATAAAAAGAGGAAAAGAAAAAAATTGCATAGGTCAAGATACACATAGTTCAATAAATGAAGGAAAGAGGTGAAAAAAAAATATGTAAAGGTGACCACTCACCACCTTCCATGAGTAGGTAACATCACTTGCTGCCTGTCTCTGAGCAACAGGTACTTTCCCAAAAATGTCCCTCTCCTCACTTTTTATTGCTGACCATCACACTATATGGTATGGTGTATTCCTTTAGCCAGTTTGGATCAGCTGTCTTAATTATTCTCCTTTGCAACATCTTGCCTACTCCCAACTTTAACAAAGTGGGACAGAGTTGGAAGAACAGGAAGCCTTCATATTGTACTTCTTAGAAGTAGTCAAAACACTGTCATATTATCAACACTGATTTAGTCACAAATCTAAAACACAGCACTATACAGACTGCTGTGAAGAATGACTCCATCCCATAAAGATCTAGCAAGCACTATTACCTGCTAAGTTTTAGATAACTCAGTAAATTGCAGTGACTTCCCAGATTGGAGCATTCCAAAGACTGGCATCTTAATGTAGACAAAAATTAATCCTGGTATGTCCACACATTTTAAAAAAAGGACAATAGATCGATGAACTTGGACTTACTTAATGTACTTATAGACTGAAGATTAGGTCACATCAATCCTGTACTGAAAAGTCAGAGTGATGAGGGACATGTTACTAGCTGTCAAGGTCTACTGCTCTCTTGAACACCACTTATGACTTTACAGATCCAGAGAGCATTTTTTGACATGTGTGGTCACTTGCTTCAATTCCTATATTACATATTCAAAGTTAGAGTTCATAATACAGGTCAATGCCTCTGTAAAGGATATATATTCTCAGAAAGAAGAGAAAATCTCCTTCAAAGCAGAGGTTTTTTTTCACTAGTTCATTAGACTTTCAGTGGGTCTGTGAATTTTACTGAGTATGTACCCTCAAGAGAAAGTATTTGAATGCTCTGGCTGTTTTCAATCTGGCAAAATATCAAGCCTGAGTGACTACTGCAAGCTTTACTCTTCAGGTGTTTTTTTCAAGTTGCCTGATATAATCCATTTTATCTAGATTTTGTGGAACAGCAGTAGCATGTAATGTGTAATTAGGTTAGGCACAGGGAAGCATTATCATGAATAGGTTTAGGTGTAGTCAGCATGCACAAACTCATTTGTGTTTAACAGGATACTAATGTTAAATATTAATGTATTATTCATAGACAAAAGGAAAGAAAATAGTTTTAAGCAGCAATTTCAATATTTCATGTTTTCTTATTCATATTTATTGAAAGAGACTAAGAATAACAATTTTTAACACCAAAAAATGACTATAAACTTAATCAAACTATCCTCTGTTTTGATTATTGATTACTGAACACCCATAGATTATTTCTACTTCTTTTCCTTTCCTTTAAAAAGCTAATGACATATTGGCATATTTGCATTTTTGTGTGCTGCCAGTAAACTTTTAAATTATTGCCAGATTAATTGAAAGTTAGCCGTTCAATTGAAACTATGAATATTTCAGTTGTAATTTTAAAAAAAGAACATTGTAAGCACATTGCAAATTCATAGAGCATATATATGTGTATTTCTATAATCTCCATCTTTGGAACAGAAGACCAAGAAATTTTGCTTTTAAAAAGATGTGGTACAGAAGATAAAAATATTCCATTACTTCAAAAGTTTTATACAATTCTTATATCTTTGGATTGCACCTACTATTGGTACTGAGGTGGTATTTTTTTAATAGTTTTATGAGAGCTAGTCAGTCAGCTGCTCTCAGGCATAAAAGTCATGAAAGCTGACTATTCTTTATTTGGAATATTTTTAACTATAATTAGAGGCTGACTACTTAGATGTGCATTTGGTAACTAATTGGCAGACTGTAACATATAATTTAAACAAATAAGTAAAATATAAATAGCATATATAAATTTGCAAGTATTTTTTTTAAATGAAATTCTATTGAAATATACCTCAAAGGATATTGGCTGGAAGTTCAAAGTAATCAGAAGTAAAAGTCCCAAGAAATCAAGGGAAATTTTGTTGGTTTTGCACTGGGTTTTCTCTTCTACATGGACAAACAGTACTTTATTCCATTCAGCTTCAAAAAAGTTTCAGATGCCTATGTAATAGAGAGAATCACCTCAGTCTAAACCTACAGTAATTAAGAGAAACAGACAATAATGCTTCTGGGGTTGCAAAAATTACTAAAAAAGGGAGTACAAATTGATTAATAGAGAGTTTTTTACACTGTTAGTATGCTGTGCAATGCCAAAACATGACTCAATTTTCTTTTTGTGTGTTCTTGGACCAGCATCATATATTTTAAAAAATATGCAACTGATTCATTGTAACTGAAGATGGCGAGTACTCAGGTGATTTTTGTTCTCTACAGACCAGTTACCTATAGGCATTTTTGGTTTTAATTGACATTTAAGTATTACCAAATTCAGGAGGAGAGGCAAGGAGAATCTACCTGTTCCGAAAGGTTGATTCAGACCAAAGAACCTTTGTCACTCCAACACCAAAATTTACCAGCTTTGATATTAAACCCTTCCTATATTATGTAGAACTGGGAGTTCTCTGTCAATAAGTAAAAAAAAGGAAATACAGAGAAGATTCAAGACCTATTGCACAGATACTGAAGAAGGAAACAGTGCAAATTACAAAAATGGTTACACATTTACAATAAGCTGATTAGTATAATAAAACAGGATTACTAAAGAAGAAGTATGCAAGAGAAAATATTTTGGTTTCCTCTGTTTCCATTGCATATTTCAATAAATGAATAAGAATCCACTATTTTGCAAGACTCATTCTGTTAAGTATAGTAGGATAAAATGTATTTTTCACTCAAGCAGAACATTTAAAGGACCACATGACTTTTTAATGTAAAAATGAAATATAAAGAACATTAATATGTTCTTATTAATATGTTCTTCAATATGCTTTTCTTTGAAAAATTTTTTTCAGGGAATGATTTTTGCATGATGGTGATTACCAATGATTACCAATACAGTGCTATATGTGCATGTAGAAGACCCAGTAAACCACAGATTGATCAGTCTCAACTCTGTGCTCGACAAATCAAGGAGCAGATCCTCACGGAATTTATGCTTGGGCACATGGAAAAGGACAAGGTGACTGGTTACAGCCAACATGGTTTTACTAAGGTGAAATTATACCTGAAAAATTTGGTGGCCTTCTACAACATTTTTGGATGAGGGAAGGGCAGTGACATCAGCTTGATGTCTAAGTGGAGACTAGTGTTGAGCGGTGTCCCTCAGGGGTCAGTATTGGGACCCACATCTTTGTTGGTGACATAGATTACTCTCATTAGTGTACTGTCAGCAAGTTTGCCAATGACACCAAGTTTTGTGATGTGGTTGACACACTGAAGGGAAGGGATTCCTCCTCGTGGGACCTTGACAGGCTTGAGAGGTGGGCCAGTGCAAACCTCATGAAGTTCAACAAGGTTCTGCGTATGGGTCAGGGCAATTCAAAGCAAAAATACAGGTTGGATGGAGAATGTATTGAGAGCAGCCCTGAGGAGAAGGATTTGGGGCACTTCATATACCTTTTGGGCTCCCAGCATAATAACATGGACCTTTTGGAGTGAGTCTAGAGGAGAGCCACAAAGATGATCACAAGGCTGGAGCACCTCTCCTGTGATGAGAAACTGAGAGACTTGGGCTGTTCAGCCTGCAGAAGAAAAGGTTCTGAGGAGACCCCCTAGCAGCCTTCCAGTGCTTGAAGGGGGCCTACAAGAAATCTGAAGGGATAATTTTTATGAGGGCAATGGCTTTAAACTGAAGGCAGGTAGGTTTAGATTAGATGTTAGGAAGAATTTCTTTGCTGTGAGGGTGATGAGGCACTAGCACAGTTCACTTAGAGAATTTGTGGATACCCCATCGCTAACAGTGTTCAGTGCCAGGTTGGATAGGGCTTTGATCAACCTGGTCTAGTAGAAGGTGACCCTACACATGGCAGGGGGATTGGAACTAGATGATCTTTAAAGCCCTTTCCAACATAAATCATTCCATGATTCTATGGTTTTATCATTTGTATACTTGTATATTAGGTATCCATATATGGGTCTAAGTTAATGTACTTGGAAACTGCATTAGGGTAATAAAATTTTTTTGCTTTAATTTGATTGTTTTCTTATAAATTGTAGATATTTTTCAGAGATTTTTCAGAAACTTGTCTCTCAATAATGTTCATATAAAAAGGAAACTAAACACTTGGGGAGTAGCACAACGCCTGCATATCACTTTTAGAAGGGAATCCTGACCTGTATTGACAATTGCAATGTGTTCATGACTGCAAAAAGCCGCAGAAGCAGTGTGTTCAGACCAGAAGATCTATCCTAGTACATAAAAATGGGCAATAATTCTGTGAGGAAAATAAGTGTTCTGTAACAGAATTAAATAATATCATAGGCATTGGTAGCTTCCATAATTATAGCTGTGTCACATTATGGGGGTTCTTCTGTTTGTTTTATATGTGTGTATGTGCATGTGCTATGTTCTCTGATCCTACTTAGTCAAGTCTTAGCCTTGGTGACTGTTCTTCCACATGCAATTTTCATGTATACTATATAGATGAGTTCTGAATTCCTCAGCAGGTTCTCTCAGGTGTGAATATTCAAGTGCTACTTAGTTGTTCTGGGAAAACACTTCCTTCCAGTATGGTGTCTTAAGCTTTCAGACCAGTACTTATACAGAGTTCAAACTGTTCATGTTGTAAGAAGTATAGATGAAGAGTTGCTGATAAGGACTAGCAGCTTCTTGCAGGCAAGGAAAGATATGTTATTTGGTTCCTACATCTTGTGTTGAATCAATGGCTCCTTATGTGCATTCTGAGAAGTGGTGATGAGTTGTGAATGATGGGGGAGGAGGCCTTCTCTTTCCACTGAAATAGAAAATGCAGATCCTTATTTCTCTTGCTATTTTTAATACTGAAATTACAAATAAGTGAGTAGAGCACCATGAAAATTCACATTTGGAAGACTAATCTGTAAATTGTAAGCCAAACTTCCACATTGCAAATTAACAGCTTTTTTTATGGAAAACGCTCTCTGTAGTAATCTAGATGTAGTGTTAGTGAGTCTTGACTGAAAGAGTGTGAGAAACCTTTACACTGCTTCTTATGGGCATCGCTGTAGTGTTCAGAATTTTCCTGAGCAGAGGGAATGTATTACTCAGAAAAAAACAATAGATGCAGTGAAAGTCTACAGGGACAATTTATGCTCATATCAAACTTTACAATGTACATAATTCAGGATCAGGCGTTTCCTCTGTGATTTACACAGGTAAAGAAACCTGCACAGCTTACTATATAACACAGAATTCAATAAAATATGGTACATAATATTAGAACATTCTTTTTTAAGGTATTAATACAAGATTTACATGGTTAAGAAAATTGAAATTTCTCTACATCTATGCATTGACAAGAAAAAACTCACTGAAAGAGAGATCCGCACAATATATATAGTTATATGAGTATGGTCTCATTTCTGGTTTATGGAAATGCAATTCTTTGTGAAGTGGTAAAGAGGAATGACATAGATGCTTAAGGCCTTTTTTGGAAGTAAGCAACCCTGACAGTTTCAGATTTTATTTCTAAAGCTTCACAAAATTTAAAATTGTCAGAGTAATCGATAAAGGCGAATACTTGAAGTATAAGATACAAACTCCATGTCAGATCAGCACTGTCCATGAGATGCATGTGCAGAATCATATTCTTTACAATAATCTGCTTAATGATTCATAAAATTATTGTAGAAAGGCAATCATTAACCATAACCTGGCAAATATGAAGTTTTTGAAATGAGAAATATTGATAAATATTTAATTTTGTATGGTTAGGAAATGTTGTTCTATTTTTAGCTGTTGATCTCTGGAAATATTTTTGTGATCAGATTTTATTCTTGTGGGTGTCACCTGAAAAGCAAAGAATGATGTTTTCATTTCTGGTGTAAATGTCTGTACAGATATTCTCCATCTCAAACAGCAAACCACAAGTGAAGTGTAAAGACTTGTAAAATGTTCTCTAAAAATTAGAAGTAATATGACTTAAAATTCATAAATTCAAAATTAATAAAGGATATAATTATTTATTTGGCTAGTCACAGATAGCTGAGAACTTCTGAGCCTTAAAATGTCTGCAAGTCTAGATAGAGTGGCAAGATTCATTAAAAATAGCAATTGCAGTCAAATATGTTGAAATGAGTTGAAATGTCTTGAAATTAATGGAAATCAAATTGTTACTGCTCCTTAGGAATGTTTCATCTTTTTTATTATTATTATTTTGCTATACTACATATTTTATCTTTGAAATATTAAGTACTGAGGAACTCATTCTAAAAAGTCATGTGCAGATCCTGTATGTAAGCAATTATGTCTGTGTATGTGGATATAAATATAGGACAAGATCTTGGTAGCCTTCATCACGTGGAACAGTACATTACAGTACCCCTTCAAAAGCCAATGAGGCCATCTAGACAGCTATCTGTACAAAAGCAGTAACTGGAATCTGACTGGTTGGAGGCTGCAGTAAACAATCTGTCGAGTAATCTAAGACACAACAAGAACAAAACAGAAATGGTATGTTCTAGACGGTAAATACGCCAGAGCACCAGACCTATTGTTGCTCACCCAAAGGTTTTGTGGCTCTGTGACAGTGGGATGAACGAGCAGCTTATAAAACCATCCCTTGCAGTGTAAGAGGGATAAAGAAAATTTTCCTTGCATGGAATAAAGATTTTCTTGTTGCCCTACTGTATCTGCTAATTACTTGTTTATGAGCACAAAAAAAATAATACCTCCAGCATGATGCATGCCTTTAAAAATGTCCTCCCGCAGACCAGACCATTTTTTATCAAAGCAATATCTCATGCAAATGCAACACAATCTCACATGGACAGATACCAACTCACTGTGCCAACATCTGTAAAACAGACAATTACAATCAACGCAGTCTTCTTCCTACAGAACAAGATGGACAGTTTCAAAAAGGACTGGTGGCAGTTGCTGTGCAAACATAAGCACTAATATTCCACAATTTGGTTTCCTTTTTTTTCAGAAATAAAGTATGTACAACTGTAGATACTCACCTCTACCCCAGTCACACTGAGTGGAATGGATTGAGAGCTTTACTGTCTCGTTTATATATTTGAATAATTCTTCACTTCAATGTAATAGACGTATTTTCCAGAGGACAAGGTTTCCCTTGTGGTGTGTTTTTGGGGATTGTATTTGGGCTGGAATGCTTTCAGGTTTCTAAAGCAAGCATTTGCAGACACAAACTAAATGCAAGATCTACCCAAGATGACAAACTGCAAAAGCTGTAGTGGATGTTTATTCCTTTACAAAATCAGTCATTAATAGTCTTTAAGTAATCTAGAAGATATTTAGTTGAATTTTACTTTCTAAGCTTCACTTGGATAAAGGAAAAAGGAGGTGAGGGGAATTGCAGGAGGAGGAGGAGCTGATCTGTCTCAAGGTGGAGCTGTATCTTGTATTAAATGACATTGGCAGATTAAAGCTCTCTGGTGGGGAAGGGCTTAAAGGCTGAGTCAAAAGCCAAGAAGTCTCTTTATTTACGCCTACCTCCCAGCCCCTGGCAGTCTGACTAATAACAAACTGAGCTAACAGGAAAGACTAGAAAGAACAGAGAGAACACAGGAGCAGCTTGCATCTAAAAATCTGACAAACCAAGTGATCAAGTCAAGCTCTGCTGAGCATCTTGTTTATTTACTGCATCCAAATGCTTGCAAACAGTTAACTATATGCAGAAAAGTCAGCCTAGCTGTGAAGTATGCTGTGAATTTTAATTGAGGAAAAAGGACAACTGCTTACAGGATGGTCTGATGTGCACGGCTGCCTGGAAGATTTTTTCAATTGAATGCTTTGTACTTTGTCTTCTGAAGAAGGATTTTAACTTTATGGAGCTGTAGCATTACCAGAGCTTGCAGCAAAGTGAAACTCGGAAGAAAGTGTGCATTTTTCCGTGGGAAAATTTACATTGCATTGAAGCAGCTGCTCCAACAGTGCATTGCTGAGTGTTTCAGGGAGTGTTACTGCTGTACAGGTAAGAAAGATTTCAGTTAGTTAATTAGCCTAGCACATGAAAATTTAATTTCTCAGTACAAGTTGAATTTATTTTTCTGCATGACTTTGTATAACTTTTATATTAAACAATGGCAATTTGTACTGTATTCTAAACAGTTTGCCAGGCACGTTTATTCAAACTGCTAACTGTGTAGAATGTGTGTATTAAGGGAACGCTGTTTTCGAATCCCTTGAGGGGAGAGGAATGGGTGTTTGTTTTTATTTCCTGAAGTGCAAGAGTGGTCTTAAATGCATCATCTGACTGTGATTCCCTTCAGAATTTAATAAACAATCCTGAAGGCTTTCAGAAATTACCAGTGATTAACTTGAGGCTTTGAAAATCTTCAACATACATTTTTTAAATAGCTGAATTAAAACAAACAAACAAAGAAACCCTAACAAATGAAACAAGCTATTTCAATACTGCAAAAACACATAAATTATTACTTATCAAGCATGCGATATCTTTGCTGTAAGGTAACTACTTCTGAAACTATTCAACTTTGCCTCATAGAAAAGACAGTGACATTTTTTAGTCTTTTAGAATTCCTACAGAGCTTAGTTACTGTATGCAGTCAGCAGTGACTTAGATGAAAGCAGATGAAATGAAAAAAAACTTGTTACCATGTAGATTTTGCTAAAAAACTTCACCACGTGGAATACAAAAAGGTCAGCTTTGTCAAGAATTTTAAATTAAATTTTATTTTATTCTGCATTCCTTCAGTTAAATGCTAATAATCTATTACTTGAAAGGAGTTTTTATTTTACAATAGTAGCCCACTGAGAACTTCATTACATATTTCTGAGTGTTTAGAAAAAAAGAAAATAAAACCAAGGAAAAGGAATAAAACCTTCCTATTAATTTTTATTGTGTGTATATATGTGTGTGTGAGAGTTCTGGCAGTGCTGCTCACAGAAGTATGACGATGATTAAAATGCGAATGTTTTCCAATTGGTTACAAATGTTGTTACTTTCATCTCTGAGAGGAGGGCTTTCATTTTTATAACCCAGTTTCTCAAAATGCACTACAATGCAACATGCCTTTCAGATTATTATTTTTTTCTTTTGATTTAATTTTGCTCAGGGACTTTATAAGTGCACTTTGAATTTGATGCAGATTGACGTTGGAATTTCTGATGAGAAAAAGTGTACAGAAATAAAGTTAAATTAGTCATACAGTAGGTTTGAAGCTGGCATCTGAGTCAAGAGCTCATATTTTTTAACTTGGGTCACTGGGAAGGGTAGTGATACATGTAAAAAAATAAATCTCTAGCATAATATGATCCTGGAACTATTCTGCATACTTCAAAATAACATCTTGACATGTTGTGTCTTATCCAATACTTCTTGGGAAAACAGGTTTATAGGCATATATATTAAACATAGGCAACTGGAGTTCAGGGAGTGTTATATGAGACAGTAAAATTATTTGTTCTACTGAAACAAAGATAAAAGCTCATTTTAGGGACACTTTTTCTCACACTGTGAATTGCACTTTCAACTTCTAAACTCATGCTTCTACTCCCACTTATCAGGAGCTGCTAATGGAGAAAAACATAATTCACTGTGCACACATTAACTGTTGTTCCTTCTGTGTGTGTGTGTATGTAATATTCATGCCACAGCATTCAAATCCTTGCATATGTAAATCTTTGCAATCTGTTCTAAGGAAAGCCTTGAGAAACGTTGTCTCCAGAAACAAGGTATATGACAATTAAAATATGTTTTGATGAGATGCCAAATCATGTGGCCACACTAAAAGAATGTTCATGCATGTAACTGAATTGATCCTCATAAAAGGTTCTAATCTTTCAGAAATTAACACAGCTAGTTGTGTAGTGGTATTCTGTACTCGCTGTTTCATAGCTTAGTTGGAAAGATCAACTTACCTTTATTAGATGGATTATTTAAGAATCCGGCTTAGATAGATTCCTTGAGAATCTTCACATAAATATCACAGCCCATAAAAGTTATTGATTTATAAATCATCCATTCTATTTTAATATTTTTTAATTTTTTTAAATAGTTTTTAGGATATGTGTAAATATTTAATTAAAGATTATAAACAATGATTTCACTCTACCTCAGATATCAAGAGTTACTATTGTTCTTACGAACTGACAGCCTTGACAAAAAGAAACAGAGGAGCTTTAAATGGAGTGTAGCACAAGTTAATTCAAACCAATAATAAATGATTTATTTAAACATATAAATTTTGCTTGTGAGTCCATAGTTGTATTGGAATGGTTCATTTACCAGGTACAGCAAAGTTCAAGATCAGCTTGAAAGGTGATAATTATGTTACATATCGTATGGATGACAGTGGTGATAATTTTTAATTTTAAAGCATAGTCAGTTCCATATACATTTCAGAACTTCTGTGATAGTTGATGATTATAATAATCAGAAGGAGTCTAATGTTAATCTCAAAACAAATTTTTCCTTGCTTACCTGTTTCGTCTGAAATGTACTGCATTGTCAGTTCTCTCTTCTTATTTCTTTAATCATGTATACAATTTTTTTATGTGTGTATTATATGCAAATGTTACACGACTATATGTTGTGGTACCTCTTCTACTAAATATTTACAAACAACAATATATGCATTAAAATTTAAAAAAAGAAAAATAATTATTTTGTCTACTTCCTTTTCAGTTTGTGGGTACAAGGATTGCAGAGGAAATACCTTTTGATTTCCATATATAATGCAGAACCTAAGGGAAATTCCCTGTATCCTGACTGAATGGGCTTGTGTTCACAATATATTGTTGAACCAAACCAAATCTTATTTCTTCTCATCAGCAGCTGGATAACATTAAGTTAAGCTTAGCAAGGTACTCTTAAAATTTGCAGTGCTATTTGGTGACACAAAGCAATGATCCAAAATACTATATTGGTTTCTATATAAGTTGCTTGGAACAGTAACTTATTAGTGCAGTCCACTGAAAATCGGTACGCTATATAAATGAAGGCAACACACTCCTGATTATCTTCCCTTATGACTGTTTATTGATTCAGTAGATTAAACTGAATATATATTCTTATATTAGAAAATAATTCAATTGTTTTGAGTGGCATAATATTGTTTAAAAGATGGGATAGCTCAATAACAAGCATTAAGAATGTTTTTTTCTCCCTTTTGCCCTAGAAAAAAAACAACAAACAAACAACAGAATACAACCCAAACCCTGTGAAATCATGACTCTATTACTTTTCCTTTTTTTTTTTTTTTTTATTATTAGAATCTGCTGGACAAGATGAAGCTTTGGACTTTTATTCTATATTCAGTTGTGGTTGCATCTGATCCTTTCCAGTCACAGCCCTCTTTTTCTTCAGCCAGAGGATCTTGTCAGAATCTCTGTTCCTGTGAAGAAAAGGATGATACCATTATTATAAACTGTGATGAAAGAGGCATCAAGATGGTTTCAGAAATAAATGTCCCACCATCACGGCCTTTCCATCTTAATTTGTTAAACAATGGCCTGAGTATGTTACACATGAATGAATTTGCTGGCCTTGTTAATGCTATCTCTCTACATCTTGGTTTTAACAATATTGCAGATATTGAGCCTGGGGCTTTCAATGGTCTCAGCCTTCTTAAACAACTTCATATCAATCACAATTCTTTAGAAACACTTAAAGAAGATACGTTTAATGGATTGGAAAATTTGGAGTTTCTTCAAGCAGACAACAATTTCATCACAGTGATTGAAGCAAGTGCCTTCAGCAAGCTCAACAGGCTTAAAGTGCTTATTTTGAATGATAATGCCATTGAGTATCTTCCTCCAAACATATTTCGTTTTGTGCCGTTGACCCATTTAGATCTGCGTGGAAACCAGTTACAGACACTGCCTTATGTTGGCTTTTTGGAACACATTGGTAGAATACTAGACCTTCAGCTGGAAGATAATAAATGGGTCTGTAACTGTGATTTGTTGCAGCTCAAGATATGGCTAGAAAACATGCCTCCTCAGTCAATAATAGGTGATGTTGTATGCAATAGTCCTTCAGTTATTAAAGGCAGCATCTTAAGCCGGTTGAAAAAAGAATCACTTTGTCCTACTCATCCTGTCAACGAACTTGAAGATCCTTCAGGGTCACTACCCCTGGTTGTGACCACCTCTATCAGTGATAGTCACCTATCAACTAAGGTGATTCCTCTTCTGAAAGCTCCTACTAAAGAACCAAGTTTAGTGCTTCACACTTCAAAGCCTACTACGTTTCCAGGAATCTCTTGTCCCGTCCCCTGTCACTGCACCAGCCATATGCTCTCAGGAGTTCTTATGCACTGCCAGGAGCGAAATATTGAAAGTTTGTCTGACTTAGGACCACCTCCTCCAAATCCTAAAAAGCTTATTCTGGCTGGAAACATTATTCAGACATTACTGAAATCAGATCTGGTGGACTATGCCAGCCTGGAAATGCTTCACCTGGGGAATAATCGCATTGAAATCCTTGAGGAAGGTTCCTTTATGAACCTGACTAGACTACAGAAATTATATCTCAATGGCAATCATCTTACCAAGTTAAGTCAGAACCTTTTCCTTGGCCTTCAGCACCTTGAGTACTTGTACCTTGAATATAATGCCATCAAAGAAGTTTTGCCAGGGACATTTAATGTAATGCCAAAACTGAAAGTCCTCTACTTAAATAACAACCTTCTGCAGGCTTTGCCACCTCATATCTTTTCAGGTATTCCCCTCACTAGATTAAATCTGAAAACAAACCAATTTGCTCATTTGCCAGTGAGCAATGTCTTGGATGAACTGGATATGCTGGTACAAATAGAACTTGAAGACAACCCTTGGGACTGTACCTGTGATTCAGTTGGTCTGCAAAAATGGATACAAAAACTGAGTAAGAATACCATGATGGGTGGTATTTTTTGCAAATCTCCGGGGCATCTAGCAAAAAAGGAATTAAAATCCCTGAACAGTGAAGTCTTGTGTCCGGGTTTAATAAACAGCCCTGCCCTACCAACTCATGCCAATTTTGTAGTTTTGACAACTTCTTCTCCTACTGCCAACACTGCAGATACCATCCTACGGTCCCTTACAGATGCTGTCCCACTTTCTGTTCTAATCTTAGGACTGCTCATTGTGTTTATAACTATTGTATTTTGCGCAGCAGGAATAGTTGTTCTTGTTCTTCATCGGCGACGAAGGTGCAAAAAGAAGCAGGTGGATGAGCAAATGAGGGACAGTAGCCCAGTTCACTTGCAGTACAGCATGTACGGGCATAAGACAACACACCACACAACAGAACACCCAGCTGCCACTCTCTATGAGCAACGTATGGTCACCCCCATGGTGCAGGTCTACCGAAGCCCGTCCTTCAGCCCCAAGCACACTGAGCAACAACAGCAGGAGGGAAGTGAGAAGGACGCTAACGATTGCAAGTATCTTCGCCGAAGTCTCCTGGAAAGAGAGAATAGTTCACCACTTACAGGTCCAAATGTCAAATACAAGGCTACAGATCAATCTGCTGAATTTCTGTCTTTTCAGGATGCTAGCTGCTTGTATAGAAACATTCTTGAGAAAGAGAGAGAACTCCAGCAACTAGGGATCACAGAGTACCTAAGAAAAAATATTGTCCAGCTCCAGCCTGACATGGAAGTTCATTATCCTGGAGCACATGAAGAGCTGAAGCTAATGGAGACACTCATGTACTCCAGGCCAAGAAAGGTTTTTCTAGAACAAACTAAAAATGAGTATTTTGAACTCAAGGCTAACTTACATGCTGAGCCTGACTACCTGGAAGTCCTGGAGCAACAAACATGAGGTGATAATATTTTGGGCTGGGGCCGAATTTCTGTAATTTTATTTTAAGTTGGAACCATTGTAAATAAAAGTGCCTTACATGTCAACAGTCAGAACTTAAGCACAGCAGTAATCCTAGCAAAGAAAAACTCAGGGATCACTGTGGGAAGCCATGGGACTGTGTGCAGGCAATATGTCTCACCCCAAATAAAACATGAATTTTGTGTGATTGAAGTGTGGGAGGAAGATTGCTTATTGCAATATTCCTTATAACTTTAAAAAGTTGTGTATGGCATTCCATTCTGTACCCTATCCATGGGAAAATATTCATTATCTTTACTTTTTTTTTTTTTTTTTTTTTTTTTTTTTTTTTTTTTTTTTTTTTTTTTTTTTTTTTTTTTTTTTTTTTTTTTTTTTTTTTTTTTTTTTACTCTGCATTTAATTATATTCCTTAAAAAAATACCCCAACCCCCCCAATACTTGCGTTTGTATTTATATGGTTAGAGTGTATTTGTTAGGTTAGTACATACACTGCATACGTGACCACTGTCTACAACTACACCTGAAATATGCTTATAATAAATATGAAAGGAGCTGAAATGTTTTCATACTAAATGTCAATTAAAAAGAAAAAAAGATAAAATATTTTTGTGTGTGCACCCAGAGCCTGCAAATATTTAAGTATTTTACACAGAACTTCATCATGTGCATTCTGTATCATATGTGGAGGGAAAAATATGTAATTATATTTACCCAATATCTTCAACGAAGAAAAAGTAAGCCTTTTGCTACTTTCCCTATCTGATAGCTTTACCTAAGTTTGGACAATCTTTTCTTGAGCTGCTGCTATAAAATATTGTGCATCACTGGTGTTTCAACTCATAATCCTGGGCAATTTGAAAGGCTACTGAGAATCAGCTGTAAATATGTTACTGTGTTTATTAACTTTGATTTATATATATATATATATATACTTGTATATAAATAACTTCTGTGCTGGTTTAAATATTCTTGGAGAAAATGAGTTTGCTATGGCTAGGAAATTCCAAGTGCAAATACAGGTCCTTTCCCACCCTACCCAAAAACAACACTCAGACAGAATAACTGCAACAATACACACACATGAGGAAGAATAAAAGTATTTAGTTCTTTGTACAAAAATATATTTTCTGAAATTATAAGAAAATAAAGTGTTGTAGGAAAAATAGGTTAAAGAAAACATAGAACACTGCAGGTTTATTTTTTCAGTGAATTCTTGCTAGATTTATATTTACTATTTATTCTGTATAATTTTGTATTGGTTTTTTTTCCAACTCACAAGAAAAGAAAAAGCTTATTCCTGGAGGCTTTTCAAGCTAGTCAAGCAACTTTTCCCTATTAATGAAAAGGAAATAAAGATTTTTTTAAAATGTGTTTTTCTTAAAGGTCACTTTTTAAAGAAGGCAACACCTTCTGCATGCACAAGTTTAAAACTATTTGGGAATTAAACACAATGCTTCTCACTTTTGTCACGTGGACAGAAGCATCTTATCCTGAGTGCAGTAAGGCCATTCAATGGAAACTCTGTGCATGACTGACATGGTGCCAATAGAAAATTTCTGACCTGCATTTATCTTCCTCTGAGCAAATCTTTTGTAAACTGACTATGCATGATTCTTTTTTCTAATTCCTAATTGTAAAGTGAAAGATCAGCTTTATTACTATATGTCTACATATGTATGCTAAATTTAGCATTGCAGTCTTGATAAAGTAAAAAGGTATATTCTTTATTTCATATTACTGTTCATGTCTTACCTGTTTGTATATAAGTATGTGAGTTCTTCGTATTCTTTGTACATAAATTTCTGACAGACAAATTTCCTACACAACAAATGGAAGTCAGATTCTCAGTTCTTTCAAATTTGCAAGAGATAACAACTTTTATGGTGCTATGCTAATTTCTGCAATTTGAGGAACTGACTACATGTTGTCTCTTGGTTTACAAAAATCAAAATTTCAGTTATCAGAGAGTAAGTATTATTTCCTCTTACTATGTATGAGAATAAGTTATTCAGAAAGCCTGTCTATATTGCAGGATTAGGAAGAGAAAATGTGGTGGCCACATATTTGTTTCATTGTTATCTTTATTCTGGACAAGTAGAGACAATGCTAAGTATTACCTGTGCAGGTAAGGGTGAGACAAGGGAAAATGCAGCTACAATAAATTTGCATTAACTGAGTTATCTAGTGTTATTTTAAATGTACTTGAATTTTTAAGACGTGAATGGGTTTCACATGGATCTGGAGGAAGAGCTGGAGCCCAGGTGGGATGGCTTAGAGCATCAAAATGACACCAGATGTCTCTATTTAAGTAAATTAGTTTCACAGAGGAGAAAAATTCCAAATAAATTTATTATTTTTAATATTTAAGATAGAATGAATAATTGAATTTATTCAATGGTAGTAATGCTAGAAAGCCTTGAATACTGAATTAGACCCATTAAATTGTACTTTTTCAAATTCTCAGAGATCTCAAATTAGTGTAGAGGAAAAATAAGAATAAAAATGTAAATGCTACTTGATAACAGAGTTTATTTTTTCAGTGTCTTTCATTTCAGTAGTTATTTCCAAACAAAAAATGGGTGCAAAAATAACACCCTGCAATTGGCAAGATGCAGGGAAATGATGATTCAAGCCCTCAGGCTTAGATTTAAGAGAAATAGCTTCAGACTAAAGACAATTGCCACATGCACAGATGTCACTTTGCTTAGCTGCTAACAGTTACTTGGCAGAGTGTTGAGGACAACTGTGTGGCAAAACATTCTTCTTTGTTGCAGTCTCAAAGCATCAGAAAGAAGAGTGAGCTAAATTAATGTCAAAGCAAGTCAGTTACACAGCTGTATCAGAGCATCGCTCAGCAGGATTAAAGAGACCTTTACCGTTTAGCTTTCCTTCAGAAGGGAATTTCATGCCTTTCATCACATAAGGGCAACTGTGCTCTGTGGCAGTCTGCAACACCACAAGTGGTTCGGCAGTATCCAGGAATCACTAGAATGTGGCTCTCTGTCCACTTTCCTACCATCAGTCCCTACTGGATTGCCATGTAATGAGCGTTTGTATAACGGGGAGAGAAGAGTCTGCCTATAGCCTTACATACATACAGTGATTTTTCTAGCTATGAGGAAACTTTATATTGCAACAACAAAAAAGGACAAAAATCTGAGCTTATATAATTATTCTTCAGTGGAAGAAAATCATTTATCTGCTGACAAAAATGAAATTGATATAAGAAAGGCCTCACATAAGAAAGAAGGATGGAATATCTCTTTCTGAAAGTTCCTTGACACTTTTTCATGATAAAAATTAGAAATGTGTACATAATATTACTAATGTTTTCAGAAATTTGGGAAGGGTATTCAGAACTTTCCTAGTTAAAACGGTACTCTTTTTTTTTTTTTTTTCCCCCTCCCAGTGACAGGCACAGTTAAGTGGTTTGATACATTTTACTTAGATAGAATAATGGAGGTTGGAAGGCAAAGCATGTTTGACAGTCTGCAACAAAGTGGATCCATTTTTCTCCTGTCAACATGATAGTTTAATTGAGTGCGAGAACAGTGCTTCGTCAAGCACACTGTTGTAAGTGGCAGCTATGTTATTGTTGCTAGGGCACCTCGAGGTAACCAACACTACCATTTTTCGCCACACATTTCAGTGAAGAAAATATATTAAGTAACACTACAGACCCGTTTCCTAAATAAACATATTAAAACAATTTATTGCACTTCCATTTTTAAGCTGTTCTTATCAAATTCATAAACACAAATGCATTTCACTTTCTTTTTCTTCCTGCTACAGGTACTTTTCATACAGGGTTTTATTACTGATACCTGTTTATATTGCCTGCAAGTGATGTCTCTCCAAGATTCTGAACAGAAATAAACCCCAACATCACACCCCAAAATCCAACAAAACCTCTAAATGCACACATAATTAAGGTATTTGCCTATTGAGAAATGGCCTAATATTTTTACAGATTCTTATCTATTAGAATGACAGATCAGCCTTTCTGTATTTATATTCTAGACTTAAAATTAGTTCATATTTATTGGCAGTGATGTGTCAAACCTAGCAAATTTGAAGGAAAAACCTTTTAGCACACAGTCATTGTTTCTCTGACTGTAATCTGAGGATCAGGTTTTGCCTCTCTTTGCATGACCAAAATGTTGCTTGTTTGACCCCAAATAGAATATGTATGCCATGTTCCACTTACCTACATAGAGATTACTAGTTTTGTAGTATGCTAAACTGAAAAAAAGTTTGAACAGGATTGGAAACCATCTTAAAAAGTTCAATTTCTGTTTTGTTGATAAGAAAGGGTATTTATCAATAATAAGACATTATTTCACAGGATAAAGTAATAGTGGCAGGGGGAAAATGGAGATGGAATCTCAAAGTCATCATCAGAAGGGATTCTGGATTATCAGTCTGAGGATGCCATTGCCTACAGCAATATACTTCATCAGCTGCACCAAAAAAATCTGCAAGTTTCATACAGAAATACTGAAATCATCATGAGATAAAAAAAAACCAATCAAACACTTGCCTCAATTCAAAAGATCAGCTGAGAAGTTTTGGTAAGACTAGCACATTTGTCTTGTCCTGTGCTCCCTAACACAGAACACCTGCATTTCTATTAATGAACTTCAGGCTCATCCATAGACAGCCCTCTGACATTATAACCTACTGTTGCAATTGAAATTACTCCTTGGAGAAGTTTTGAAGTGTATGCATTGCCTCCAGTAGTCAGTTCCTCTGAGACTTGGTGATTGGTGCACCCTCTGGGATGTGAGACAGGAAAGATAATCTTGTATTATAAGTCAAAAGACTGTCCTTTTTTTTATTTTTCTTTTTTTTCTGAAGCTTATGATATTATTGATGTTTGAAGATCTAGTATCAAAAGTTTTTGTTCCTTGAAACACAAGTGAACTGTAGCTGGAACCAATATGGGGAAGATAATTGCCATACTGAAAAGATAAAGCATGATGTTTTCTTTCTTGCACATCTCCTAACAGTCAACTTTGGTTTTTTGACAAATTCTAAAGAGCTGCAGTCTAATGGAAAGCAGCTAACCTTGAGGAATAAAATAAAAGGCCAGATGCTGTTTAGCTCTATGAAAGCAGGATGTGCTGAAGAATTTTTTATGTTATTTATTCAGCTTCACCAAGATAGAGTGTGAGTACATATGCACAGCACATTTCATAAAACATTTACCAAAGCTTCATGTTCTACGACATTACCTTCAAAACATTCACAGCATGTTTCTTCTATTAGTACTGGTAGGACTACTTTTGCTCTATTATTACTTTTAGTTTATGCTCTGGAGTGGTGGAATACAGAAAAGAAAAAAACAATATGATTTCATATTTCAAGGAGAAATGTTATTTATTGTAACTTCAGCTGTTTGTTTTTGTAGAACACTTAATCCACATTATTTCATTTTCAGATAATTTTTTTACAAGTTAAGATTTTTTCAAATTCTTCCAGTTATGATTATTTATGAAATAAACTACAGAGGAAGAGATAATTAATTTTTCAAATTGAAAGAGATCTGAAACCTTTTATATATGAAGAAATCCTATGGAGTGCTAGCATAAATTTGCACTTTAAAATAAATTATGAAATTTATTTTATCAGTTCATAAAAGTTATTTCTATTTTTAGTTTCAAATTAAGAGGCATCTCAGCATTTTTGCATTTTTCAAAACCCTAAGACAACATAACACTTCCATAATGACACATATTTGGGTTAAATACATATTAAATGGTTCTATTTTAAGACATCAACAATAATAATACTTTCAAATGTAATCTGCTACTTCCTCTCAGTTTTCCCTGATGAAACTGTGTGTATTGTAGAAAAAAAAAAAAAAAAAACAAACACAAAAGCAAACCAAAACAAAACCAAAAAATAAGAAGCACATTTCTTGGGCAATGAGATCAAATAAGATGAATTATTTTGTGTCTGTGTTAGAAACCCTCTTTGGGGAGTAGAATATTATGGATTCCCATCCCTGTGGCACAGTATATTCATACAATTTATATGATATGTAGACCAGAAAGGTTTGGCTTAACTAGTAGTCTATGCAATCATGTTCATTTTCAAGTGGAAGGTTGTTGCCATTGCACTTTTAAAAAGACCTTGTCTGTCGAATATCCTTTGAATATATCTGCTAAATCAGACCCCAGAGATATCTGAAATTTTTATGAAACTTGATAAGACGGAAGATTACAAGCTACCAGTTCTAGACTAGTTTATATGAATCCAGACATTCTCCGGTTTTGGACTGGAGGACAGCAAGAAACCTCTGTCATGTTTTACAGAGGAA
This sequence comes from Empidonax traillii, assembly GCF_003031625.1. Lineage (NCBI taxonomy): Eukaryota > Metazoa > Chordata > Aves > Passeriformes > Tyrannidae > Empidonax > Empidonax traillii. The sequence continues at coordinate 226,646 of NW_020955272.1, forward strand.
TAGTTAATTGAGCAATAGTTAAAGAGAGATTGTTTCTTTCGTTTGGCCCAAGGTGTTCAGTGTTCCACAGCATATGACTTAAAGCTGAATGTAAAACATTACTAAATCAAAAATGTAGAATCTAGATGCCACTGTTCACAAAAGGTAAGCATTTCAATGAGTTAATAAAGAAATGAAGATTAATATTTGGAGATTTTAACTGTCTCGTGTTATGTAGGTGTCTGTAAGTAATATATTACTTCAGGAGAGATGGATGGGAGATGGCATTTCTGTTTATTGACCACTCATGCATTCAGATTTCCTGAAGGGAAATTTGCCGAGGATAACTATCTTCATGATGCCATACACGATATTATGAAGGTTGAATCATGTTCTATAGATTCTAAAGTAATCATTTATTTTAGGCTCTCAGCACTGATATGTCATCTGAAGTTGGACTTCTTGCAGGCTCAGATTCCGTGACTATTTTTATTCATTAAAAAAGACTACAGAATACACAGAAGCTTTATTATTTTCTATATTAAAGCAATCTTGTAAAGGAAATAACGGCCCCAGATTTTTGGTATTAATGTCTTGATTCAAGGGCCATTAAAGCTAAAGAGTTATATACTTTTGGATATGGAGTTATACAACAGCATCTTAGAAACCTACAATTTTGTCTGCACAGATATATATAAAAAAGCACTTGCAAATGCATTGGAGTGTTGTTTCTACAAGTCGTTTTCCAGATAGAATGAGCGGGAAGTAGTCAAGACCAGTGACTTTTCTTAACTGTAAGACTCGACCATATGTTAACCAAAGTAGGTCACAAAAATTATTCTGAAGATTCCCATGACACGGTCTCCTGAAAAAGTAAAAGGTTTATATCTGTTTCTTCTGTTTCTTTCCCTTCTTATCTTTTTTCTGACAATTAAGTACGTTAAAAAGATCACAATGTATGCTGTAAAGGTAGATATGAATAATAAACACCTAAAAGACATTTGGATAATAAGAAAACCTTCTTCACTATGAGAGGTAGTGCAACACTGAGATACGATATCTAAAGTATTTGTGGAAACTCAGTGGTCAAGAGATTTTAAGGTCTTTGCTGTACATAGTCATAGCTGCTCTAGAGGAAGCAAAAGTTCTGCTTGAAGCAGGAGGCTGGATTAGACAGCCTCCAGAGGTCCCTTCCAAGCAAAATATATATGGCTCTAATATATTTCTGCAAAAGATTTTTTAGGGCAAAGTAGCCTATAGTCTTTCTCTTCTAAACATTGGCCTCACGAATACGAAATTAAGGAAAGAAGGCAATACTCACCAAATAAATGAAATTAGGGCTTTTCAGCTAACTTGTGTGAGAATCAGAGATGCATTAACATGAATGCTGCATCACATTAGACATTATTTATCTGAAGGTGGTCAGATGGTGACGGTGAACTGTGGTTGCCTAAGTTTATTATTAAAAGCATTTTTTGAACATAACATGATTTCAAATTTCTAAATAAAATGCTGAAACTATTTGAAACTCTTGAAGAGTGATACATTTCTGTACTAGTTGAATTTATTAACCTTTTTAATTGCTGGTGTAATTCTTCACACATTTCGAAGGTAACAATAATCTTAGTTTTCAAAAGATCTTCTAGGTTTTAACAGTACTTACTTAACATATTCTATTTGCCAGAAGGCCAAATTGTTATGCAGTATACAAGTAATGTACTTTTCAAACTAAATATATTTTTACATAAAATTCTACTTTGAATCTTTTGAATTATGAAGCAACACTTGAAACACGGTGATTCTCCAAATGTAACTGATTTTGTCAGGTCAGAATCTATTTGATGTAAACAGATTTTGACTGTTTAAAATCTCCTACAAAAAGGAGTACCACTATATAATCACTATATCTAAAAAACAAGTGCTTTTTCAATTTGTTTACTCTATTCTCTGCATGGTATTCAATGTACACTCAGCATTTATTGTTTCCTCAGCTTAATTTACCACTTAACTAGGATCAGATTTGCAACTGCATCAGTGGAACATTAGAACAATATGAAATTTCTAGAGTTTGATGATTATAGAAGGAGTACCTTTTTCCAGAGGGCTGAAAAACATTAGCCATGTTTTCATCAAAAAAAAAAAAAATTAAAAACCCAGCACAAAACATAAAAACAAATAAGTCCTTACAAAAAAAGGGTAAAGACATTAAAATATTTCAAGTATTTATCCTTTTTCTCTGCATAACCTGTCATATATTTTTCTTCATGATCCATGTTGCTTCTTTTCTTTTTCATTTTTTTCTTTCCACTTTTTTTTTATGCAGATATAATTTTGTAGCCCAAATAAATTGAAGTTGTAGGGTTTCAGGTAGCAACTTTCTATATGTTTGTTGTTCACTACTGGACAATGGTTCCTATACTGGGCTTTTAAAACAATTATCTAAGATCCTAATGAAGTTACTAGTGTGTAGTTTACTATGTGGGTTTCCTTATCTTTTGGGGTTAAAGTTTTACAAGACAAACAAGTAACTCAATATTTATACAGGGGTGGGAGGAGGTACTGACAAAACGATCTCAGTCTCTCTGGGAATTTTCCATCAAAGTACAGCTTGATGAAAAAATATTCTTTCAAAATCCTCACTATTTCACACAGGAAGACTTTTTTTGCCAAAAATAACACCTATTTTTTTTCAGTTGAACAGAGTTGTCAATAATAAATATTTCAGGTTGTCAGGGTGTTATGTTTTGATATTACGGACTTCTAATCTTTCATAAAACCCTACAGAAAACGTTAGAGGTTAGCCTATGATTTTATTCTATTTTTATTCCTCTTGAAAAAGTGTATTCAATACCTTCCATTATGTCTTTAAAGTTTTCCATGTAGCTGAAAGGCCTTGCACACAAAAATAATAGGAGTGTGGGAAATACAGACTGCAAGATGGCAGTGTATTATGGAAGTTCTGATACAAGTTTCAGTATCTGTTAAAGAATAAATTTGGTCAGGCAAAATTAATTGGAATGTTTTGCTTTAGGAATTATATGCTTCTTTATTTTTTAAACCTTGTATCTGTTTACGAGCAATTTTTAATACAAATTTCGTTATTTTACTTTCTGTTTTGATACACGCTTAAACAAATCTGAAGTTCAGGCTTTTTTATTTGACCAATTGTGTGTAACATACAACTTATTGTGTAGCATACTGAGATTATCACTTCTCATGAACGTAATGTAAGAATACAAATTGTTAGATTTCGTTGCCAGGCTCATAGAATGCATGCCTGGTTAGGATCTCTCATACCAAATGACTACCTATCCTGTGAGCCTTTGAGGCAGCTGCTTTTGGGTTAGTATCTGATGATTATTCCAACCTACGACAGGAGATCATGTAATCAATAACTTGCACCATGTACTTCATGTTCTCAGGGTAAATAAAAAGCCAAGCAATTGATTCCCATAGCCTGGAACACCTTCTATTGGTAGATCAAAATCTTTCACTGTAATTCCCTTCTAACTAGTGGAGAGAAAAATTAATGTGTATGTGAAAAGATGGTAAATACTAAGAAACGTTTTTGGTGGGTTTTTGTTTGATTTTTTGTTTGTTTGTTTGTTTGGGGTGGGTTTTTTTTTTTTTTTGCTATGATTATAATTAGGAATAGTCATCCTACATGCAAGATTTTGTCTTTTTTCTTCAGTTTTGGTAGATTTGAAAATTTTTTTTTTTTTTGCTTTATTTTCTCCTTTTTAAGCACTAAGTCATAAAAAACTATTCCATTTTCCTTGACATGCAGGAATAGGTATAATTTTTTTTTTAAGGTCAACTACTGTGGAGCAAAAGAGGAAACTTCTTCCTGTATTAATATTTCATAATTATTTTTTATTTTTCATTTAAACATCATAATCTGACTGGATCTTCAGCTTTACCTGTGAGACTTTTCCTAAAGACAGTTCTTTTCCCTATTTCCACCAACAAAACAAGAACAAAAATTTGAGAGGAATAAAACAACTGCAGAGATTTGAGTGTTTTTCTACCTATTTACCTATTAATTTTTCTTAAGGTGTGGGTGTAATGATGGATCAGATGGATCAGGAGCCATTACACATTTTTTAATCATTCCTATTAAACACTCATTGGAATACACAAGTTGGCTGGCCCATCAACAGATTAAGCTTCAAATTCAGGAAGTTCAATAAGGAATTTCATCTTTGGTAAAAGATTTGAATTGTTTTAATAAAAGAAACGTGACATATTAAATATTTTCTTCATGGTTTGTAGTGTGTATTAGGTATATTATCAAAGATGAAAACCCAACACTGCCTAAAATTATTAGAGAGTCTGATGGACCCTCACTAAGTCCAGAGAGCTATGGCTCCTCTGAATGCTGATGTTAGGACCTCTACTTGTTTTGACAATAAACTTGTGTTATTAGCAAGGATTTTCTATATTATATAATTTAGACCTTTGGACAATTAAAACATTAATTGAAATAAGAATAAATTCTCAGCTAAGTGCTTATGATATGCTGTATTTATCTATAATGAAATTTGGGTAGACACTGAAAAAACCTTCTGGTGAAAACGACAGTCAGGTATGGTATCAATAGAATTGAGAAATACATATAAAGCAGAAATAAAAGGTAAGTCTTAAGAACCAAGATAGTATATTCATAGTCATATTCAGCACCATTTTCACCCAAGGAGCATAATTCAAAATAATAAACTTTCTGAATGAACATTAGTCCATAAGGCATACAACTTTTTCTTCCACATATTCATTTATTACCTCATTTAGTTTAAAATGTGGGTTTTCTATGGTGACATTTCTTTATAAACCAGAGTTTAATGTTTCCAATTTTTTTTTCCAGAGAAAGAATATTTTCTGCATTGTACATCCTGCTTTTTAAGTTATTGAAATGACTTTTTAACAAATAAAAAGTCTATATTTCCCTATAGTGTATGCTGCTTATTTAGTTTTGCTTCTAGTTACTTATTTTCTAAACAAGACTGCACCTTGTGTTATTCTAATCAAAAGCTGCTAATCTCCACACATACAGGTTGGAGTATACTAGAAACAAAGGTAATACTTCCAAGTGGAGGCTGTACAAGGGTTAAATCACAAGAAAGAAAAAAATTACCTAAGGGATCTCTGTTCTGGAAATTTAAACTTCTAAAAGAGGTAAGTTTGGAAAAAAAAATAAAAATTAAATAGGATACAGAACTTGAGAAAGTGCAGGACCAGGGCCTAAAATTTTTTTTAAATAAAGGAAGAATTAAAGATTTGCTATTCTTGAAGTAGTTACTGAAAGCTAAAGTAGTAAATTTAATAAATTTCCATATTTATTAATATTTTTCTCTAACAGTAGTCATATTCTTATTCATACCGGCAAAGGTACTGGAGAGACTGGATAACCTCTAATAAATAAGTATTTTACCAAAGACTGACTTTATGTAAAATCAATTTTTTAATAAATATGGAATCAAAAAGTCCCTGAAATGATAGCATGAAGCCTTTTTTTACCTTAACTTTTGTATAGTGATTGTGTCCATATGAAAACTAGCTTAAATGACGAAAACTGCAAAAACACTGCTCGTTCATTTTTCTAAATGTCTCCAAATAGATTTCCTTATAGCCTGTCAATCTTCTATAACTGTCAGTCCTGTAAACTTACTGTGAGATCAAATAGGCAAATGACATTTTCTCTGGTTTATGGAAAACATCCCATTTTAAGGTTTGAATTCAGAGTTCTAATAACAAGAATTCAACTCAGTCTTCCAGAGAGAGTTGTGTCAACTAACTGTGCAATTTTTAGTGAAAAAACTGTGGCTTCATGGTCTTCAGCAGTCATAAGGCATTATATTACACAAAAGTATATTTGCAGACTGAAAATTAAACTTAACAGTTTAACTCTAGGATATGTTTGCTTATTTAGATCAGAAAAAAATTCAGTAATTCCCAAATTTCCCTCTTTGATGGCACTAATCTTTATGTTTGTATTTACTCACGTATATTTGCACATAACATATTATTTGTGTAACCGGTCCTTTGTAAATGGGAAAGAGAATAAGGTTCATGCTCCATTATAGAGTCTGAATTCTTCAGCAATGAATCACAGGTCTTTTTCACCTTAGTTACAGAAAGCTTATGATAGGACAAAGCAACTGTACAGTGCTGAACATTTTCTTTGAGTGTGATCACATTTACTAATAACAACGAAGAAAATATTTTTACTCTTTATTTATTGATTTGAAGAGAAAAGCAATGAGATGTTTAAAAGAAGTAAAAGATTATGGTCAAAATCATGGTCTAACATATGCATATATGCATACACAAAGTGTGCATGGTCTAAGGTATGCATATATAGACATGCAGAAATATGTATGCATGCGTATAAGTTACATATAAATAAAAAATCTTTGGAACTCCTTGGTAAGTTATTAGAGTGAACTGATTGCTATTAAAGACAGCTACTTTTTTAGAGAAAACAGATGTGCAACAAATAGTAATATGCCTTGTTTATTCAAAACCAGAAATGGCTCAGATAAATAACTGTTGTCAGGTTTGTGCAGCATACTTAAAGAATGATTTGTAACAGCTGAAAAAAGGCAAGAGGTTGTCAAAAAATTACCAGTGTCTAGAAAACATGATTGCAGTGCAAAGATTGAATGAACTGGAACTGTTCATACTAACAAAAACCAAGGAAAAAGCAACATGACAATCTTTTTAATACCTAAAATTATGGTATAAAGGGGAAAGGAATAATTTCTAAGATACAAAAATAATAATGGTCTTAAAATTGAATGGGAAAAAAATTAGGTTAGATGCAACTAAAAAAAAAAAAAAGAAACTTTTTTTATAAAGCTAGCAGAGCATTTAAATACACTGTCTGAGATGCTTTTAAATCTCTTTTTCAAGTGTCTTTAAATAAAGCTGAACAATCATCTGTCAAGATTATTGTGGATACAATTAGTCCATTGTTGGAGCAGAAACTTCAGGTTGAAGATTCTAAGGTCAATAGTGAGATTTTTGTTTTTACATGGCTAACAAATATAAATAATTATAGCTGCATTTTAAGACACATAGGACAAGGAAAAAAAAAAAAGTAAGTCCTTCTTTTCTTATAGTCATTGTGACTAAACATATGTATACAATATAATTTAAATTTTATAGTCTGGAGAGAGAGGCAAACTATCATGGGTCAAATCATAGAATCATAGAATCATAGAATTAACTGGGTTGGAAGAGACCTTCGAGATCATCAAGTCCAACCCTTGATGCAGCCCTACCGTTATTACTAGATCATGGCACTCAGTGCCACATCCAACCTCATCTTAAAAACCTCCAGGGACGGTGAATACACCACCTCTCTGGGCAGCCCATTCCAATGCCTGATCACTCTACCCGTAAAGAAGTTCTTTCTAATATCCAACCTAAACCTCCCCTGATAGACCTTAAGCCTGTGCCCTCTTGTCCTGCTGCTGACTACCTGGAAGACCGACCCCCACTTGGCTACAATCTCCTTTCAGGTAGTTGTACAGAGTGATGAGGTCACCCCTGAGCCTCCTCTTCTCCAGACTAAACAACCCCAGCTCCCTCAACCTCTCTTCATAGGACTTGTGCTCAAGTCTCTTCATCGACCTGGTTGCTCTTCTCTGGACCTGCTCCAGCACTTCAATATCCTTCCTGAACTGAGGGGCCCAGAGCTGAACACAATACTCAAAGTATGGCCTCACCAGTGCTGAGTACAGAGGATGGATCACTTCCCTCATCCTGCTGGCCACACTGTTCCTGATCCAGGCCAGGATGCCATTGACCTTCTTGGCCACCTGGGCACACTGCTGGCTCATGTTCAGCTTCCTGTCAATCCAAACTCCCAGGTCCCTTTCTGCCTGTCTGCTCTCCAGCCATTCTGTGCCCAGCCTGTAGCACTGCAGGGGGTTGTTGCAGCCAAAGTGCGAGACCCGGCACTTGGCCTTGTTGAACCTCATCCTGATGGAATCAACCCAACTCTCTAGTCTGTCCAGGTCTCTCTGCAGAGCCCTCTTGCCTGCTATAAATCATAGAATCATTGAGTGGTTTAAGTTGGAAAGGATCTTACTTAAAGGTCAGCTAGCTCCAATCTCCCTGGGACACCTTTCACTAGACCAGGTTGCTCAAAGTCCTGGCCTTGAACACCTCTGGGGATGGGACCTCCACAACTTCACTAGGCAAACTGTTTCAGTGTCTCACGATGTAAAGAATTTTTTAATAAAATCTAATCTAAACCTACTCTCTTTTCATTTGAATCTATTCCCCCTTGTCCTGTCACTACAAAGTCTTGTAAAAAGTCCCTCTCAAGATTTCTTTTCCAGACTGAACAAACTCAATTCTTTCAGCTTCTCCTCAGAGGAAAAAAAAAAAAAAAAAAAAAAAAAAAAAAAAAAAAAAAAAAAAAAAAAAAAAAAAAAAAAAAAAAAAAAAAAAAAAAAAAAAAAAAAAAAAAAAAAAAAAAAAAAAAAAAAAAAAAAAAGAAAACTGATGTTACATTGTTATCACTCTTGCTGTAGGAGAAAATTCCCATATTTTTCCTGGGATTAGACTTTTAATCCACAACTCAGGACATTGTTGATGCTTTAAACCACTTCCAAAAGCAGGAGACAAAATTAACTAGCAGGTGTATTTTATTCCGTTTAACATTGGGTTTGCATGGAGTTGTTAAACTACAGTGTTGTTCATAGTGTTCAGTGCTAGCTGTGGTATTTTTTAAGATTCATAATGACGCCTGACAAAAAATAAGAAGTTGGAGCTAGAACTTGTGCTGCATAGAAACACGTACACAGAAACATGTTTGCACTATAATTAACATCTCTTCTTTATTTAAAAACATGCCTGCTCCAGAATTTCTGCCTTTTCACGTATAATGACATTGTCTTTATACACCACTACTGAGAGGAGCACCAATTTCTTGTCAGGTCAGCAATCATGTTAATTTGTGCTTCATGAAGAATTCATTGGGATAATCTATTATAGAAGTGGAAATATCAAGAGTAAATATGAAAATGTCTAAATCCATTTAAAAAGTAACAGAAATTTCTTTGTTTGAGGACTTTATGAGTACTGGGAATTATCTTCTGGGCTTGTAAGGTTTTGTTTCTTGTTTGTTTTTTGTTGTTTGTTTTTTTTTTTACTTCAGTCATAGTTATTCCCTGATTGTTTTGAAAAAAATTTTAGAAACCACAACTTTCAAGCCAAAATCGTTCCATATTCATTTTTTGACACTGGGTTTAAAAAGTTTGTGATATTTGACTTGAATCATTGGATATTTGTGTCATCATATTGAGAGTTTTCCTGGAAATTTAAATTTTTGTAAATTGTTGAGTTTCTGTTGGTAAATATAAAGGAAGAGTTTATCACCATTAAGGATGCTTGGACTTTTTGTCATTAACATATTCTTTTTCTTTGAAAGGAAGTATATTTAAAAGTGATGGATGCTACAAGTTATGTATTCAGTTCAGAATAAATTTTGTGATAATCAGCACTATTTTGTCCCAAAAGGAAAACTCTCATACAGAACATATTTATTGGAATGGAAATATAAAGCTTTGATGTAAGCTTCTTCAGAATGTGAAAAAGAAGCTAAACCAGACATGGTGGTTTGTACAGAATGTGTGTTTCCAAATCTTTTTGACATACTGTCCAGAAGAATCAACCAGACTACCAAGGGATTTGAAAGGAGACTTCCTAAGTGATTTTAAAAAGTAATACAGTTTCTTAATTCATCAACTGTTATTAAATTAGTGTGCTCCCTTAACTGTCACCTTGGGTTTTGTTCAAACGCAGTTCTACAGTTATGTCTAACCCCAGGGCATGTATTCACAAAACCATTTAAAACACGTATTTTTTTTTTTTTATTGCAGATGTTCTCTGTGTATTGTTCCACACTACAATTACTTTGTAATGATTGCAGAACAGCAATACTGTTAAGACAACATTTAATAGCATATGTCGTGTCTTCAGCTTAGAAATCATCTGGAGTATCAAATAAATGGATGTCTTTCTCCTTCAAAACAAGTGATGTTGTGAAAACTTCTCCACTGAAAGAAAATGAGTTAGCACACTTAAAGAAATTTGTTAGTAGGTGTGTAAAATGTGTAAAATATGCATAAGCATTCATGTGTACATCTGTATACTTCCACACACTGTTTTGTCCCTGATGTCTTAAAAAAAAAAAAAAAAAAAAAAAAAAAAAAAAAAA
>NW_020955272.1:236972-245428 GCF_003031625.1 Empidonax traillii
AGTGCAAGGTGCTGCATCTGGATCAGGACAAACCCTGGTATCAATACAGGCTTGGGGACGAAGGACTGGGAGCAGCCCTGCCAAGAAGGACTTGGGGATGCTGGTGAATGAAAATTGGACGTGCATTCACAGCCCAGAAAGTTACATCAAGAGAATCTCAGCCAGCAGGTCAAAGCAGGGGATTCTCCTCCTCTACTCTGTTCTTGGATGACACCTCCTGGAGTATTGCATCCAGCTCTGGGGTCCTCAGCACAGGAAAGACGTGGACCTGTTGGAATGGGTCCAGAGAGTAGCAACAGAAGTGATCAGAGGGCTGGAGCACCTCTCTTATGAGGAAAGTCTGAGAGAGTTTGGGTTGATCAGCGTGGAGAAGACTCCAGGAAGACCTTATTGTGGCCTTTCAGTACCTACAGGGAGCTTGTAAGGAAGATGGGGACAAATCTCTCAGCAGCAAGACCTGTTATGATAGGACAATGGTTTTAAACCTAAAGAGGTTAGCTTTAGACTAGATCATTTTACAATGAGGGTGGTGAAACTCTGAAGCAGGGTGTTCCATCCCTGGAAACATTCAGTCAGGTTGGACAGGACTCCGAGAAACGTAATCTAATTGAAGATATCCCTGCTTATTACAGAAGGGTTGGACTAGAGGTCCTCTGAGGTCTCTTCCATCCCTTACTGTGGTCCTGAGAACTCTACTAGTTTTGTGACATACATTTCACAACAAATAGTAAAAATTTCCTGGTAGATGATTCCTGAAATAAGTAAAATGAGTGGTTCCAGCATGTTAGTTTCTTTTACTTCCTTTATTGTTGTTGGTTTGCATAAATTTCAGTGAAAGAGCATTGTGACTTATTTCTCAGAAGAAAGCTAAAAAGCTTTTTCTAACTAAGGTTATACAGTACTGTATTTCCTTTTACAGGTTAATATGTCCATATTATAAGCCACAGGGAGAAATACATGCTCAGTTCTCAAATTAACTGTCTCCTAGTAGAAATACAGAGACTAAATTCCACTGCCTTGTACAAAGTAAAAGTATTCATGCTTGTAAACTTTGAGTGAAAATATATAAAACGAAGAAAGAAAGAACACAATGTTTTGGTAGTGAACATGAAGCCTATATTGACATCACTTTATAAAGTGATTTCTATTAAATAGAACAAATTTTAATGCAAGATGTGAAGAACTTCAAAGCTGTGTTTTTAATACCTGAAACAAAATTCAGCAGTTCTAAGTTAAAGTTTTATTATGTATTGCTTATTGCACATTGTTGACACTACACAGTCAAAGTGGAAATAAAAAGAGGAGAAAAAAAAGTAGCAGTATTGCTGTTCAAGCTTTCTTATTTATGCTTTTAGTTTTATTTTTTCTCACCTCATGATATACTTATAAAATCTTAGGATTTCTTATGCATATACACAAGTTATTTTGTCACTTGCAATGCTATCATGACATTGAAAACACAAGTCTTAATACTGTGTATTTACTTTCAATTTATTTGTAGAAGAGCAAAAGCAGATTTAACCTCAGGATACACTTATATTTGAGATTGAGTTTCAGGTTCTTTTTTTTCATGATCCTATAAATCTGGCATTTCTGTCTGTTCTTTTACAAGTTTTAGACGTTGTCATGTCATGGGTCATTCACTAGTGGATTGCTATGTTAGAATTATATTTGTTGATAATTTGACCTATCAGTTCTATTTCTATGTCCAAAGGTTCATGTTAATCTATAAACCCAGTACAATTCACAGTGCTTCAGATTTAAAACTCATTATTCTTCTGAGAAGAAAGGCAGGATTGTATTCTTCATTTTACAATTGGCAGAAGAAAGAGACATAAAATATGATTTATCGCAGGATTTTTTTTTTTTTGTGATAGAGAGAAAGATACATTGTCTCTTCAAAATGTAGGTATTTAATGTAAATGTGAAGAATCTGCTCTATTAAAAAAAAAAAAATTTCTGTAGGGATTATAATGGATGACTGGGAGATGTAGACACCTTTCTTATAGCTCCCTAAAGCTGTATGCGATGGAATCCTCACAGAGAGCTGTCAGGATTTTTCCAAGTTCACAGGAAATGTCTTGCAAAGGCAATTCAGTGCAGATCCCTTGGGTCTCATTTGTTGAAATTCTTTCCTGACTAAAAGAATTGTACTGATAGTTTACAAATATAACATTTATGGGGTTTGGAGGGGAATTACTGAAGGTATATTGCTGGGAGGTAAAAAGGCTTTCTATGATTTTATGGTCACTTGAACTTATTTCTTTCCTTTGTGTAACTATTTTCACACCTCTGATTAGTCATTAAGTCACTGGTTTCCAAATTATTGATTAAATTATTTTATTTTTATTTATATTTAAAGAAAAAAAAATAAAGTACCAGTCCTAAAATGCAATGATATAAACTCCTAAAACTTATTTTGAAATTTTTGAATCTTATAATGAATCAAAGTTTCTAGAATTCTTTCTCATTGTTTACCTTCATAAATTTTTCTTTCTATACTAATTGTCTACAATATTTACCTGTTGCTTAAACAATTTCCATTTATGATGTTTCCAAACTGAATTTGAAAAATGCCAAATCTCTATTAAGTCTACATTTTTCTTTAATCCTTTCAGTACAAGTAGAGGAAAATAAATTGTTTGTCAAAATCCAAGTATTACTTTGGCTTAATTCGGCAGAGATTTTTGATCAGATGTAATTATTTTTGTGTATGTACAACCAATAAAAATAATTTAAACAAATATTTATCATCCAATTTGCCTGACTGTCCAATGACCTAAAAAGCAAAAAATCAGGACTGTGATTTTATGAGATTTCTCCTCAAATATAAAGTATTTTGGAAGACTAACTTTTCTTCTTTATAGTAATTTGTATGCTGAACCAAAACTTTAAATATTAAATATAATATTTTAAAACTTTTAAAAAATAAGTTTGGGTAAAATACCTTTTGAGAAGACACTATAGCATATATTGTAATTTGAGTTAAACAGTTAAGTCTGGCACAATATATAAAGCTCAACTAAAAGATTAAACAAAAATAATTAAAATAATGAACCTCAATAGTTTATATTAAAACTTTTAAGAGTCTTAATATCTTCATCCTAAACTGACTACAGCTTTGGAGGGAAAGAATATGCATATTCTTCTATACTTATATATATGTATTAAAAAAAAATCAATCTCCAGGCTTTTATACATATCTTTCAGTAGAACTGTCTCCAAATTTATCTTCTGTCCTTTCATATGTTACATTTCATATAACTGGATAAGAGATAACATTTCATTCTATTTTGAGCATTATAAAAAATTGAAAATAGAAACCCAAAACTTCCTATTAAAAAAAACTGATAGCAAGAAAAAAAACTATGACAGGAACAGGACAAATTATAACAATGTTACTAGTAAGTCTGGGCACCATATATTTAAAGGAGCACATAAATAACAAATTATTAGAATATATGTGTTTATTAGAAATGATCTATTGTTTTCTCATTTTCACGTATTATTATCCAAACTACCTTTGCAGTGAATATATAATTTATCACATTTGCCTAACAGGCAAATCATGCATTTGTACTTACAAGTTTTTAACTGTTTTGACTAATTCAGCCAAGATCAAAAAACAAAACCACACACAGAAATAAGGTGAGGCCACACAGGGAGGAAAACTGTATAAAGGATCTGTTTTGCCCTCTTTGTGTAGGACCACATTTTTTTTACTTTTCAAAACAGTTCCCTGGCTAAGAACAGGTGAGGAAAAGAGAGTCAGCCAAAGCTGAAAGGAAAAAAACTACACTAAGTTAAATATGTACATGCTCTTAAAGCTGTGACTGATCCATGGGCAAATAGGCACATGTAGCTGGCATCTGAATCTTTATACATTTCTATAAAAATCATCTAAAATTCTCCTTTTAAGTGAAAACACAGTAAAAACTAGGGGCTGTAACCCAATAACAGCGAAGTTACTAATGCTTCAGTGGCTGAAGGTGGGCTGCAGGGCAAAATACAGGGACATTCACACTGCATGTCATAGCATTGTCTTTGCCTCAGTAGGCAGGGCATGCATAACTCTGAATAGTAATTTGAGATATTTTACAATATTATGAGTGTTATTTAATCTATAGGCATTCAGCCTTAAAAACTTTTACTGTCTCATATCTATCAAAGTTCTAAGGTCCTTAGTCAGTATGGTTCTCAATGCAGTCAGAACAACTGCTTTCCCATGGAATATGGGAATATATGCTAGGATCTAACCTGCTTGTATTGACGTATTTTGATTCATCACTTGCCTTACATGTTACTGTTGTTCTGCCTGTACAGAAGCAATCTGTCTCTTGAATTATATAATTTAGAAACAGTTGTTCAATTATTTCAGAGACATTAGTATTGCTAAATAGGTTTTGTCATCTTATTTACATCATTTTACATAAGCATTTCCTGTCAAAAGCTTGCTTAAGATTTTCTGAACCATTCTAGCCTACAGAAGAACTGTCAGCCTCAACAAAGTTATCTGTGCTAAGACATAGATGCCCATATTAATAGTAAATGTCTTTCTTATTCTGTGGAATATGCAAAAAAATGTAATCACATCTTCCACCTTATTAACAGATGAACAGTAAGGCATTTTTCTCCCCAGAGTCCACTGAAATGGTGGTTCTAGTTTAAAACCAAAAACTCTATTTCAGTTACAGAAAGGATCTATTCATTACCATTTTACATAAGCAGGCACAGTAATGACATTTACCATAGTTTTACTATAAATATTAGGAACTGCTACACAAATTGCACTGCAATACATTGAACTCACAGGTCAAAGTTTTAAATATATATGTATAACATGGAAATAGCATGTATTCTATGACATATATATAAATGCATCTTTTAAATCACAAAATCATAGAATCAACTAGGTTGGAGAAGACCTCTGAGATCATGGAAACAAACTTAGGATCCAACACCAGCTTGTTATTAGACCATGGCACTAAGTGCCATGTCCAGTCTCTTCTTAAATACCTCCAGGGATGGTGAATCCATCACTTCTCTGGGTAGCCCGTTCGAATGCCTGATCACTCTCTCTGTAAAGAATTTCCTCAGTAATGTCTAACCTAAACCTCCCCTAGCACAGCTAAAGACTGTGCCCTCTTGTCCTACTGCTGGCTGCCTGGGAGAAGAGACTGACATCCACCTGGCTACAACCTCCTTTCAGGGAGTTGTAGAAAGCAATGAGGTCTCCCCCCAACCTCTTCTTCTCCAGGCTAAACAACCCCAGCTCCCTCAACCTCTCCTCACAGGACTTGTGCTCCAGACCCTTGTTGCCCTTCTTTGGACACTCTCCAACACCTCAATATCCTTCCTGAACTGAGGGGCCCAGAGCTGAACACAATACTCAAAGTGTGGCCTCACCAGTGCTGAGTACAGGGGATGGATCACTTCCCTCATCCTACTAACCACACTCTTCTTGATGCAGGCCACATGCCATTGGCCTTCTTGGCCACCTGGGCACACTGCTGGCTCATGTTCAGCTTCCTGTCAATCCAAACTCCCAGGTCCCTTTCTACCTGTCTGCTCTCCAACCACTCTGTACCCAGCCTGTAGTGCTGCATGGGGTTGTTGAGGCCAAAGAGTAAGCTTCATAAGTAGCTAAATTTAAAGTTCTCAAATACTCAGATAAGTTAGTAGCAAAAACTTCATTTTTAAACAGTGCTAAAATGAAAATAGAATAGAGAAAAAGGAAGTTAAATGAGAAATTAACCTTTCTTTTTAATTTTTTTCATACTGAATGAATGAATGAATGGCCAGTCTATTCGCGAACGAAGAACCGGGGAAGGTCTTTCCACCTTCCAGCCTGCGCATTGGATTTTTTTTTTTTTTTTAGGTGAGACACAGTGTGCGCGGAACTGAGCCCACCCTTTAATCCTGAGGTTCATCTGCCGGGGCCAAGCATGCTTGGACGGTGGCAGCGAGGTCCTCAGGACATAGATGGATTGCCTTTACGGGCTAACGAGCTCCATCTGCCCGGGGAGGGGCCCCGACCGGGAATCGAACCCGGGTCTCTGCAGTGACAGTGCAGTGAATTTTCCCCTGGACCACCGGGGGCTCCCTTTCATACTGACTATACTTACATAACACATATTTCAAATAAAAATCATGCAAGTTTAAACTAAAGTTCTGAATCTGTACAATAACCTGACTTTGCATTCATATGACTGGACAAAGGTAAAATGTATATGGATTATGATTGTTAATAATAGTCATTATGTACATTTAATATTCACTTCAATATTGTATCCTTTTGTTGTATGCACCATATAATAAGTTCCCCTACAGCCATCTCGTTCTAATAATTTCCAAGTTTTCATGTTGTACCTTTCACTGCTGTGATTGAATAAAACGCATAACACATTACATCAAATATCTCTTTAGTGGTGGGCATGATTAGATCATTGTTATTTTAGAGCTACATGATGTGATTTGCCTAAGGGGCCTCAAAAAGCCAGGGGCCATTCTGCTTTAACAATCACTGGATGATTGAATAAAAGAGAAAAAAAGACTAATTATGGATTGAAATTGTGTATCTGAAATTGAATTAATGTATTCAGAAAATTTCTGCTCTGGACTCAGCTTTAAATGGTACAAAGGCCAAACCATGACAGGGTTGAGTACTTTCTTTGCATGCTGACATACTTAAGTAAGGCTTAACCATCTTGTCGGTATGGACCCATAATTTGAAATGGATTAATTGCCTGTAAGTTAGCTGGATGTTTTTCAAAGTCAGTGAAGAATGATAAGCCCTCTAGCACATTCTTTAACTGTGGAATGATTTACGCCTACATATTACTCCTGGCATTTGATATTATGCCTGGCATTTGGGAGTTTTTACCTAGTAAAATGAACTTTACCTATTTTGATCTACCACTCAGCCGTATCCAACTCTTGAGCGTATGCTGTGGTATTTATATATGTTTGTACAGTACATGTAAACTATCGGTTAGATTCAAAAAAAAACACTGATGTCTCCATGGTCAGAGGTATCCATGCAAGGGGATGACCCTGTGTCAAAACCCAAAGGTTTCTACACAGTGCACAAGAAGAGTCCTGAAAGTGAGATCCAGAGTTACCAGCACACTGATGTAGCCAAATGCTGAGCAGCCCAATGTCTTGTATAGGATGTCACATAGGAGATTACTGGTGAAAACAGATATGTAAAGCCAATCTTTCAAAACATATTGCTATGTTTTGAAAACAACTTGTTAGCTCTGGTCTTTTCTGTCACAGAAAATTAGTGCTAAATATGTCTTACTTACTTTACACATACGTTTTCTGTCTTTGTAGAAGTGTCATAGCTCCAAATTTAGAAAGCTTTTATCATTTAGCACATTTTATTATCTTCATGCTTGAGATGGGCTATTAAGGAATAAATAATTTTAAATTTTCTCATTAAGAAGATAACATTCAAAAGCTATGAGGGAGTTTTGGGAAAGGGGATTGAAGGATGTGGTTAGATTTTATTTCTAACCAGAAAGAGAGAATTGGGTTTATTCAGCCTGGAAAAAAATGTTCCTGGTGACCTAATTGCAGTCTTACTGTACCTGAAAGGAGACTACAAAAAAGACAGAGAGGGACTTACAAGACCATGTAGTGACAGCACAAAGGATAATGGATTCAAATGGGAAGAGAGCTCTGAGCAACCTGGTATAATGAAAGGTGTCTCTACCTGTGGTAGTGGGATTGGAACTAGCTGATCTTTAAGGTCTCTTGCAACCCAAACCATTCTATGGTTCTGTAAAAATGTTACTACCCTTTCTTCTACCTAACTGACAGTCTCCAGTTTAGTGCTTAAGTGACTGTAATCAGGATGAGAAATGTATGCTTGCAATCCTTCATGCGTGTAGGGAAACTGAAGCTCCGGTTTTCATTGTACAAAAAGGTACTTCAACGTGTCAGGTTTATTTAATCACAATCTTTCATCAAAATCATTTTAGAAGTATACAGGTGGCCCAACTACATTTTGTGTGTTATATGACTTCTTAAATTGGGTTTTTCAGCAGATGCTATACTGTTCAGGATTTCTAACTTAGAAACATTTAGCAATACTAACTGTAAGGCCTGCTTTAATAAAATCTCCATTCACTTCAGATGAGCAGGTATTACAATTTTAGACTTACGTATCTACTTCTTGTTTAAATCTTCCATTTCCAAAGTGAGGGAAACCTCAACCCAAGAGTAAAGAGCATCTGTGGTTTTATAAAGCTACATAATTTTACCACTTTGCACCACAGAGGCTTTGATTTTGAACAAAGCATTCACCAGAGAAGTAAATGCCACTCATATTAAAAAAAAAAAAAAAAAAAAAAAAAAAAAAAAAAAAAAAAAAAAAAAAAAAAAAAAAAAAAAAAAAAAAAAAAAAAAAAAAAAAAAAAAAAAAAAAAAAAAAAAAAAAAAAAAAAAAAAAA
>NW_020955272.1:245543-266597 GCF_003031625.1 Empidonax traillii
TTGTATTGAAACCATTTAAAACTGTGCTAAGGCAGACAAACCTCAGGGAAGACTGTGCTCCAGGGACAGGGAGATGAAAGTAGTTGAAGCAGCTGTCACCACTTTTGGCAGTCTTTGAGCCTTCAGCTCACTGCTTTGAAGAACTGTAATTGTAACTGGCTTGGGAGAGAGTCACAAAAAATCTCTTTGTGATTGTTTCCCTCAACCCATAAAATAGCGAAATAGGAAATAAAAAAACAGTTTTCCTGAAAGTCAACATATAGAAAGAGGGAAGAAAGCTACTATGAAAAAAGAAAAACAACAGTGACAGCTTAATGGGAAGATTTCCTCTATATTTGAATATCATTTGTAGATTGTTTGTGAAGCCAGTACTTAGGAGATTTAAAAAAACTTCTTACTTATGTATGTAACCTTGAGCAGATTACTTAATATTCTACTTTGAATTATTTGGTAAATAAAGATATTGTTACACCCCTAAGATTCCATTTCTTTCCCTTCTACTTGCTATTTCCTGCTCCTTTTCCTTCTTTCTCTTCCTGATAGTTATATAATTTTCTTTCTGTTATAGCATTCCTTTCAGCTAGTATGAGTTTGTACAGAATATATTAAAGGGACAGATGATCACAGGTCTGTAGAACTAGATTTTACCATAGTATGAGTAATATTAATTTTTTTTTATAAATATACAGTTCTGTCTCACTGGCTGATTATCCGGAAGACTTTCCTGCATTAAATATCTCTGACTCTTTCTTTTACATCTTTTAGCTTCTGATGTAGTGATTATTTTTGTATGTATCTCTTAAATGCTTTGGTATATTCTCTATTTTCTGCTGTTTCAAAATACATGTATAAAACACAGAAATTGCCCCAAAACAGTGCTAATGTTCTCTTCAAAGCTTTACAGACCCTTGGTTGAACCTGATCTGATTTGTTAACAAGACTCTTAAACAACAAGTTCTATATTATTTTGTTTTGACAATCTAGTAGTGCATTTAGTGACTATAGCACAATAAAAATATTTGCAGACAGACTGCTATTATATTCATATCTTTGCTGCTGATAAACTCTCTAAAGATGGCTTAAAATGATAAGGTGTTTTAGTGGTAGAGAGGACCACATTTAAAAAAAAAATCAATTCAGATAAACCTGCAAAATGTACAAATACAGATTTTACATAAGGACATCAAAATAGCATCCAGTATATTCTTCCTTCTTCACATATTTTAAATGAACATCTCTTTTTCCAATCCATAAGAAATAAGGAAGATGTAATTGTTCTTCTTTCTAACCACTGCTCAGCTACTGCCTTGAGCTGCTTAAAGCTACTTCTAATGAGAGACTGGTGGAGCTATGCAGTGTTGACCCCGGGCTTCCTGGAGCTCAGGAGATGTTTCTGCACTGGCTTGGGCTCCTCATATTTTGACCTCCCATTGTCATCTACTACACCACAGAACTAGATGGGTTCCTGAGAAAGATAACATGGAAAAACATGGGCATTTGAGCCTGATTCATAGCCTGCTGAGCTCAAGCTATGTCTATTTTTTTGGCTTTGTCTGAGCTGTTGAGATTTGATCTTGATCTGTCTAGTGCCAGTATATCTGTGTCTGTTTCAAAAGAAATCTATTCCATTGTACAGAGAACACTGTGTGTGCAGATATGTACTTCTGGTAGTAACAACAGAGCCAAAAAATAAGGGTAAAAAAATGAACAATGCAAAAAATAAATTATGAAATTATTGTCAATATGCCCATACAAATTTCTTGTTCTGTACAAAGATAGATTTGCTTTGTAAAAATAATAAAATATTAACTACAAAAATTGAAAATAAGCAATACTTTTGTTTGGAAATGCAATGTGACACTTGAAGCATTCAGCAAAAAGATTATTACACACATAATTAGGAAAAATTAAGTGCTCCTAATTAAAGTTAGGTGTAAATCCTTCTTGGTCTCTTCTATACCAAAAGCTCCTTGAATAGTCTGTGATATAGTTGACAAAATACATCAGGTTGGGAACCACTAAAGTTAACCAGATCTATTCCTTGCCTTAGAAATGTTTAATTAATGTTGACAGTCTTGCCTTGAGTGGTTAAAGCTTGAAAATTCCAGCAAACTGTCATCTGATCTTTTAACATATCTGCTTTATATTTTCAAGATGAGTATTTTTGCTCAAATAAATCTTATTCATTACATTGAATTTAAGAATTGAAGTGTGTTGATAAAGAATATTTAAAGAGAAGTCAATAATACAGGTGATTAATTCATACAAATGTGTCAGATACTAAACACTTTAACAACTATTTTAAAAGTCTTGAGTGCTGTACTGATTACCACATATATCCAAGCCTTATAGAGACTTTATATAGTTTGTTTTATTACAGTGAATTTCATAAATTCATAAATTACAGTGATATGCTAGAAAAGTGGAGATCACTATAGTGTACCCACAGAGACACTGAAAATGGATGTTAAAATTCTCATAAAATGATGTAGATTTTGCATAACTACCTGGGGACAAAAAAAAAAAAAAAAAAAAATTGGGCCAAGGCTATGATATTGGTATTGTTTAATGAAAAAGAATTAATTATATATTTTGTGCAGTTACTGTCCTTACCAATTTCAGGAGGAGGATTACTGAATGCAAACCCCATTCCCCATTCCCCTGAACTGCTCAATGTTCTGTCTGTATCTTGACCCATAAGCTTTTCAATCTTATTTTCTCTGTCTGTCCTGTTGAGGAGGGGGAGAGAGAGAACAGCTGAGTGGGTGAGAGGAGCTGCGCAGAGGTCTAGCATCCCTCCAAGTCAATCCACCTCACAGACCACAATTTAAAACTGAAAAACCAGAGACGTAACTAAGGGTTACACAAGTACTAGATTCAAGCTTATACTTGAAGATAAATCTCTGATAGCTCCACATGAATTCTATGTCTGTGATAGCTGAGTGAAGAACCTTGTTTTCCATACAGCTCTTTCAATTTCAAAACAGACAAAAATAAAATCACACAATGCTCTTATAGGAATATATATCAGATTTCAAACTGTCTTTCTGTAGCATCTTCTCTGAATGAGCATATTTAAAACACAGAAACTGCTGGTTTTGCCATATTCAGAACTTGAATTCAATTTTATTCCATTCTGTGATTCACCACTCCAGAATCCACTACCACAGAAAACCAAAACAAAACTAAAGCAAAACAAACAAACAACAACAACAAAAAAACCAAACCACAAAAAGCCCCTCAGAAAAACAGTGCTACCAGTAATAATAATAAAAATTAGAAAATTGGTATTTTTTAACTGTTACAGCTTTGAAAGAATACTAGATTTCTAATTTCCTACTTTATTTCTAAGAGAAAAAAAATCTTTGATTCATTATCTAGTTGTATATTTAAAATACTGGAAAACAGAACAGCCAGGTGGAGTAGCATTTTCTCTAATTTGGTAACAAGTAGGTTGCATAGAACTGATAGGAAACTCTTGAATCAAGACTGTGGACAGTCATTCCTTTTCCATGAGATAATAAAGTATTTGAGATTGGAGGTAGGTCTTAAAATGCTGATGTGGCAATTTCTTGTTCTTTATATATTTGCCACGTGGTAGAATAAATGCTTTGAGTTCAGTGCCCAAACACCTTTCAAAGTGCTTGAAGAGTGTAACAGACCCAAGATAATCCATGAAGCGAGGCTGCTGAACTAAGAAGAATAAATTTGTGAGCAGAAAGTGCTGAGAAGAGCTGCAAGCCTTATGCATCATTTCTTAAAGAGATGCACTTTATTGTGGTCTGGAAAAAAGCTTCTCTCTCCATTTGGGATTCATGATCCATCTCCTGTCTTTATGTGCCTTAGCATGCACACAGAAATTTCTCAGAAGTTGTGATACACTTGGTCTCCTTGTCCAATACTTTCTAGCTTAATGGTTGAAGTGTGTATTTTCATCCAATAAGACCTCTGTTGAAATACTTCTTTTGCCAGAGAGTATTTAAGCCATATAATCCATAGATATTTTCTGTCTTTGCTGTTACTATTGCCTAGTTTAGATAACACTTTCATTATTATTGAAAGAGATTAGATATTAACTGGAGTGCAAAATACTGAGTGACTGTCTCTCGTCTCAGAAGTCTAGAACAGGTTTCTGTTTCTGTTTGTATTCTGCTATTCTCGCTTTAAAGTATGTATCCAGTTTATTTCTGCCGCAAATGCATAGAAGGAAGACTAGCTTGTTAAAGTGACTGAGTTAAACAATAAATAATTGAAAACTTATTATGACCCATATTATTTAGTGTTAAATTTTGAAACTGTTAGATATTTTTGAGTTTTAACCTGTGATTTATGGCAATTCTGATGCATCTGCTAATGAATAACTGAGGATAGTGGAACTATGAACACGCATAAGAGCTTTTTTAGAATGCCTTTGAATTTGCAGAATGAGAACCTCGCATGTATAGACAACAGGCATGATGCCCATGTACTTGAGAGATAAGGGTCAATGTGTTAATAATTACCATTGTTAGATACCCACTCGCCAAGATGCCTTACAATGCATTATATGCCTACAATCTGCTTATATAACATGCTGATTATTTGCTATTACAAAAAAAAAAAAAAAAACCTTATTAAAAAAATTTGTGGTTTGAAATATACCTATCTAGAAATATTGTTAAAAGAAACTTCTCATACATCAAAAGCTTCTTAATTAAACAAGATTTGTATTTAAAAGTGCAACAAAATGCCTGTGTAATTAGACACAGTTTAAAACAATATCAGATTATCAAAACAATTCTTTTTGGCTAAGTGATTTGGTTTGGTTTGAGTTTTTTGTCTGTTTGTTTGATTGTTAGTTTTTTTACTTTTGTATTGCAATTATCTCTTAATAAAAAATACCACTGTTCACTGGTTATTTTTTCTAATTAGGCATACAAAATAAAAACTTGAATGAAAAATAACAGTGTATCTAAAGCAAATACAAGCATGTACTAAGATCCAGAAATAACATTTGATGCACTGTGTGAGGATCTAAACTCCTGAGGGTATGTTGCCATCTGACTTTCTAAGCCAGGCAGGACTAAATCTATTCAGTATCTAGTAGGGTGACCTCAGAGGGGTGCTTAGGGCAGGTTTCATTTACCCTAATTTTAGAAAACTGAAAGCTGAATGTCTGCTTCTAAGATAATTCCCAGAGGCTTGTTTTGCAGACAATGAAAAGAGAAAGGCATATTTGGATGGTAGTTTTTCTAGTCATGACAAAAAGGTCTCTAATATTACCAGAATGATTGCACACTCTCTTCTTACATGAATGTAATGAAAGCCAGAGATGACTTGACTAGATTTAGTATCAGACTTTGAGGTGTCAAATATGAGTTCAAAATAATTTCATTCTAGTAGCCAAAGAAATTCAATAATATAACATTTTGTTGTCCTATAAAATAATTGGTAATATATGGACACAAAGACAAGATTTCATTGGCATGGCAAAATTAAAGTGCTCAAAGACATGATAATTTTTCAAATGTTAGTTTTCTTTTTAAAAATAATAAAATTAATTAAGTAATGAATTTAAATCTCAGTAAAAATATTTGTGTTTTTAATCAAGAAGTTTTCTTACACTTCAGTTTTTAACTTTTACTATGAAGCAACAATCATTTTGTCATCCAGACCCTCTTTTCCTCCCATACAGTTATAGCTTAAGTCTATGAAATATTTCAGTGATTCTTAAGAGGACTCATGGTTGTCACATGGAAATAGTATCTATTCAGGGCAGTACTTGTCTAGGGAATTCATGCAAAAGAAGAGTTAAGGAACACAAGCAAATATGGCCTAACGAGAGAAGTTAAAGACTAAATTTTAGCCCTTTTTTTTAATTAAAAATGAAAGCATTTCTATAGAAAGGTAATTTTTTTCCTCAAGTATTTTTTTTATTTAAAGAAAACTAAAATTATTTCCAAAATTCTGTTTGACAACTAGTTCTTTCAGCACTCTTCTGTCATATCTATTAGAAATGAAGGTGTGTTGATACTACAGGAGTAGCTATCTTTAGTAGCTATCTCTAAAGTGTTTGGAGTGATTGTAGAATCAATCATAGAATGTCCTGAGTTGGAAGGGACATTCTAACCAAGAACCCATCCAAAGATCATCGAGTCGAACTCTTAACCTTGTTCAAGACACTCTAGAAGTCACTCTATGTGCCTGAGAGTATTGTCCAAACACTTCTTGAACAGTCTCGGTGCTGTGATTATTTCCCTGGGGAGCCTATTCCAGTGCTCAACCACTGTCTGGGTGAAAAACTTTTCTGAGATTCATTTTCATAATCCTAAAGTTTATCTTCTGGTTGAAAGATGATGTATGGAAAAACATTGCAGATATGTAGTTTTCACTAAAGAAAATATCAATTCATTTCAGATTAGCATAGTTTTAAAACATGATATATTCTATATTTTATATCAAATTATATGTGACTGCATGTATTTAGTTGACATTCAATGAAATTATCCTGATTTCAAACTTAAGCTTCAAAATTCACCAAAATATGTCTCATGTAAAATACTGTTTTCTAATATCTTACAGTCAAAAAAGCTTTTGTCTTTTAACTGTCTGTAATGTGTTGTTACTGAAAACTAGTTTTTTGTAATTGCAATTTCACCTGCTGCAATTCATAGTGTGACTTGTGTGGTACCATAAAGTGTTAAATATAAGATTTGTTCATACTCATGGTTACTTATATGGAGTGTAATACGTGACAGCCTGCCTTTAAAGTGTATCAGTCTTCTATTCAGATGACAAAGATAAGAAGAG
This sequence comes from Empidonax traillii, assembly GCF_003031625.1. Taxonomy (NCBI): domain Eukaryota; kingdom Metazoa; phylum Chordata; class Aves; order Passeriformes; family Tyrannidae; genus Empidonax; species Empidonax traillii. The sequence continues at coordinate 252,333 of NW_020955272.1, forward strand.
CTTCTATTTATATGTGACAGTTATACTTTCGACATTTAGGCACAGAGATATTTAATTTCTGAGCTACTTGAAAGTAAGCAGTATATGTATAAAAATACAAACATGATATGGGCTATACTATCAAAAATTGTACCTTGGAGGGTATATAAATAGTTTTAGCTTTTGTCTTGAATATTTTTCCAATTAAGAAATTATTTATTTAATTATTCTTTTACAGGACATTGATTAATTCCCCTGCAGCACTTTCATCTTTCATTTAGAAAGAAAGTCTACATGTGTAAGCTTTAGAGTGCTCTCAGAATTCCAGGGAAAAAAAAAGCTCTTCACTTCTTAAAAGAGAGCCGTGAGAAGTTTGTCCTTGTTCTTCACATTGACACAGATATCAGCCTTTAGCCACCTCTATTTAATTTTAACAAGTTTTGCTTCATACTTGGGGGAGGGCAGTTTTGGAAGAAACCATAATCTGAACCATAGCCATTAAAAAAGAAATCTATCACACAATAGAAATCAGTTATAAAAGGAGATCTCACTGAGGGAAAAAGGATTTTTTTTTTCATGAAGGAAAGATAATGCAAAGCTTTAATCTTTATAAAGGCTTTCTATGGATATGAAAGTGTGTTACATTTTGTGTTGGTTTTTGTACTGGCACTGGCAGGTGGCTGGAAAAGGACTAAGGAGAGGTTAAAGTCTGTCTTTTCATAGCTTGAAAAAATCAGGTTTCATCTTTAACTCATTTGAAATCTTAGATGCTGAAAGTCTTAGATTTTACCCAATCCTTTTACGTGTAGCAACACTGTGATGGGTATACATGAAATATGGTCCCTATAAGAGACTAATTTCTAAAGAGAATTATACATACACATACCTATATCTACATATGTATAATTTCTTCTTCCATTGACTGTTTTAAGTGTTTTAAGGGCAGAACATAATTATCAGTTTATATGGTAAAATTTCCCTCATATCTATCAAGGTTTCTGAATTTTTTTTTTTAATTGAAGTATAAATGATACTTTTAATCTGAGTTGAATGCTCCAGAAAAATGTCAATCAATTTTTTCACATCTGTATTAAGGATATCCCAGAGCCTTAGAATGTTTTGGGTAGGAAGGGACCACTAAAGACTTTCTAGTCCAACAACATTGCCCTGTCTGGTTTTCACTGATCAGGTTACTCAGCCCAATCTCACCTTGAACACTTTCAGTGATGGAGGATCCACAGTTCTTCTAGACAACCTGTTCCAGTGTTTCACCACCTTCATTGTAAGGCATTTCTTCCTTACAAACAGTCTAAACCTGCCCTCCCAAAGTTTAAAAGAATTGCCTCTTCTGTTTACACCACGGGCCTTTGTAGAAAGTGTCTCTTTGTCCTTCTTCTAAGCCCCTTTTGAGTATTGAAAGGCAGCAATCAGATCTTTCCAGAGATCCAGATCTTCTCTGCACTAAACAGCCCAAACCCTCTTGGCTTTTCTTCATGGGAGAAAAGTGTTCATAGGAGAAGAGTGTTCAAGACACTCACCCTCTATGCAAAATCTCTGTATCTTTACTTCTGCCTTGCTTGTTTTCATTCTCTGTTTTGTGCCACATAGTATGCAAAATTATGTAAAGAAACTTTGATGCCTGTAGATATTCTGCAAGGCAAAATAATTATAGATAAATTTTAATGTTCATTTCTTGTATTCATCTTAAGACAGCACACTGCAACTACAACTCTTAAAACTCACAGCAAAGGATGTCACAGATAGAAAGACGGAGTTTCACTGCTACACAGAAATACTAATTCATGACAATTCCATGGAGTCTTTTGTGGGAATAAAGCAAATATGTCTCTTTAGTAGCAGTGGGAACTGAGATTCCAGTAGTAATGAATTCTCCCATCCTGTAGATAGAGAATGTTCTCTTCTCCAGAACACAAAGGAAAGAGATATTCAGTGTGAGTGTTTCTCTCTTCCAGAAGCTACAGTTGACATACAAATAAAGCATTGGGCTTTCATAGCTGTCCAGTAAATCCAATATAACATCTTTTAACAATTTTTCACATTTCACTTCAAGTAGATGACAAGTATGAACACTTTTAGTCAAAATTTGTAAAATACAAAGCAGTTCTCTTGTCACAAGTGGAAGTGCTAATGAAAACATATAAACTGGGAATGTGAGGTTGTCTGGAACTGTTTACACAGAAAAAGAGACATGGCTATTATATCTGTTTTATATCTCTCTCCACTGCATAAACACTCACAATCTGTGTATACACAGACATCAATAAAGGGAAAAATAAAAAAAAAAAAAAAAAGCCAACCTGCATTTTCAAGTGTTACTAATCAGCACATTTAACATGAGCATGCTGAACGAAGCTTTTAGCATCTGCTGGCAACATTAGGGGACTATGACTAGATTTATGACTAGGTATGTAGAAAAATCTTAGTTGAGTTTAAAAGGCAGAGATAAATAAGATAACTTAAGGGTGAATTAGTTTTGAAGAGTAAACTAGAAAAGACCCATCTGAAGTAAACAGCAATTCAGTGGGAAATCATCTCTTACAAGATATATCATTCCATTTTGTATTTTACAGTTACTGGCTACTAGCCAGATGAAAAACCTTATTGAAAACCTTATTGAAAAATGTACTTATTTTACTCTCCTTAACTTCCATGTTCAATTTATTTTTGTTTTCACTCTTTCATTCTATTTTCTTCCAATAACAAATGCTGCATTCTTTAAGTGTAAAATGTCAAGCTTAAAAGACTTCCACTGTGTAGCATATATTCAGTTCAGGTAAGCCCTTTCATCTACAGTTGGTAGAATTACACTCCCTGTGTTATCCACAAAAAAACAATAAAGAAAACATTTCAGCTTGCAAAGTTACAGATGTCTCTATATAAAAAGGTATAAGATTAATCAAATGGAGGGGCAAAAGTGTGAAAACTCATGGGCTGACATAAAGACAGTTTAATAGGCAAAACAAAAGCTGCTAGGAAAGCAAAACAAGGAATTCATTCACTGCTTCCAGTGGTCAGGCAAGTGGTCAGCCATTTCCAGGAATGCAGGGACTTGTGTAACAGGGACTTGGAGAAACAAACACCATCGTTGAATATTCCCCCCTCTTCCTCCTTTCCCCCTCCTTTTATTGCTTTGTTCACTTGGGGTCAGCTGTCCCAGCTGTGTCCCCTTCCCAGCTTTTTCTGCACTCTCAGCCTCCTTGCTGGTGATGTGAAAAGTAGGAAAGACCTTGACTCTGTGCAAGCACCACTAGCAATAACTAAAACATCCTGTACATCAACACTGTACTCAGCACAAATCCAAAATGTTGCACCATACCAGCTACTAAGAAGAAGATTAATTCTACTCCAGCCAAAAACAGCACAGTGGAACTTAAAGACTCTTTGAAACTAAAGCAGATATATTCCACATTTCCAAGACAGTACTTCCTTGCAGTACAACAAGAAATTTTGGAGATCCATGTATTGCTATCACTGATGCTGGTCAATGACAAGTTAACAGTGAACTACGAAATCATGTCTCTGACCTACTAACCAACATAATTTCACAATTCCATTCATTAACCTTTTAACTTTAAAGATCTCAAAAAGTAGACAATGATTGTTCATTCTTTGAAACATCGTGTTCGGTAAGGTCTGTAAGAAAACCTGTCAAAAGAAGCAAAATATACACATTTGAGTGTTATTTGTTCTCTCTAGTTTACATTAATGTTTCCATACAAACTTCAATGTAATATAAAATATTGGCATAAGGTGGGAATATAATTAGAGTATTTTTGGTTTCTTTCAGATGTGAAGCTTGTTAGAAAGGAAAAAAAGTGAATAACCAAGAAACATAACAGTTTATTGTCCCATCTTAAAAGGCTTTTTTTTTTTTCTGTCTTCAAATAACCAAATCTGCTGAACTGGTTTGGTTTTTTTTTAATTGTCTTTTCAGTGGGTATCAGAAGTCCAAATTACATGCTATGACGTACCTAGTGAATATATTAAACAATGTAATACTGTACTCATAACAACTCTTCACAGATATCTCTATTAAAAAAATCTCTTAGATTGACAAATCTGACATGACAAATTGATTTTTCTCCTCAGGTTTATAGGAAATAGGTCACATACTCAAGATTTTAGAGTAGCAAATGCAGCACTAAAACAATGACAAGAAGAAAAAATCCCAGTGCTTATATCTTTTCCATTAATGTATTAAAACAAAGGCTACTGACCTAGATCATGATGCAAGAAAATCCTGTGAAGCCAGCCATGTTTTATGCCATCATAATTGTCATAAAAACAAGCCAATAATCAGAGATCTTACTTGTTTCATTGCTGAATTAATTTTTCTACATTCATCTTAAATCATCATTTAACAAAAGTAACAGTATGAACTTTCTGGTTCTAGGGCACTGTCTTCCTATACAGTGAGGGTAGCATACTGTATAAAAGCCAAACCTGAAGGAGTTTTTCAAGAGCTTGAGAACCTTTACCCTTGAATTTGGTCTCTGGTTAAAAAAAATGACAAGATTATACTGCTTATCGAAAAATAGCAATAAATCTTTGTAGTCTAATACCAGTGTCACTGATAACATTAATTTTATTGACTTCCACCTTTACAGCAGTTCAGCTATCTTGCAGAGATATTGGAAAGGTTTATTCTTTAATCTAAAAAATCCTTGGTTAATAAACCTCTTCATATTTAGAAATTTAAAGCAAAATTCATTAATCACATCCCAATAATGCAAAAATTTAAAAAGAATAATAATCTAGGCAGAAATTTCAGTAAAAGGCCTAAATGTTAATTGTAACATTCAGAAAAGTGTATAGATTTCAAGTATATTTGGACTGGCTGACATGGAGTTAATTTCCACTATAGCAGCCCTTATCATGCTGTCCTTTATATGGGTAGCTGGAAAGGTGTTGGTAACACACCAGTGTTTTGGTTACAGCTAGAAGTGCTGGCTTAGCATCAAGGCTGTCCCTCCAACATTCCCCCCTGTCCAGTGTGCTGAGGGTGGGCAAGATCTTGGACAGGAACATAGCCAAGCCAGCTGACCCAAATGACCACAGGGATATTCCATACCATATGGCGTCTGCTCAGCAATAAAGGCAAAGGAAAAGGAGGAGGAAGGTGGGGGTAGGCATTTGTTATTTTCAGTGTTTGCCTTCTGGAGCAAGTGCTACAGGTACTGAAGCTCTGCTTCCTGGAAGTCGCTGGACATGGCTTGCTGATGGAAAGAACAGAATGAAATCTTATGACTTGTTACTGATTTGTGTGCACACAAACTTTGTGTTTGCTTTAGGTTACTGCCTTTATCTCAACCCATGAGTTTTATTTCATCTTATTTTCTCCCCTCTCTGTTCCATTAAAAGAGCAGCTTGGTAGCCAACTGGAGTGAAGCCAAACTCACCAACTCATTAAGTTATGCAAATTAAGAGGAAAAGGAGCATGACACCATAATAGACACTGCTTTTGCTGTCTGACATAGGAAGTGTCATAAGAAATATCACTACTCTACCAGTGGCTGATGGAGTGAAAGGCTTATGAATTTACACAGTGGAAACCATGCCTGCCCCCCTCACTCACTGAGTTACTAGAAGTTTGTCTGACAGATAACTTAAAATAACTGTTTGATATAAGTTATATGCTCTAAATATATTAAAGAGACATTAAATTTAGAAAATAATGACAGCTATTTCTAAAAAAACCAAACCAAACCAACCAAACAAACAAAAAAACCAAACCTCAACCCACTCTTATCTAAAAAGAGATATTGCCATCAAATACATTTTTAAATACTAACCAGCACCTATATACATCTAAAAAGAACTTCTTTTTTATGATTTCTAAGAAATTGATTTTTGATGGTAGCATAAAGAAACTCTTCTCACTTCTTGACATTAATGTATCTATTGTTTTTGATGAAAATCCTGTCTCCAGGATAAAAATAAAAATTCAGGCAGCAACAATGCAAAAAGCATGACAGACTTGATTGACAAGTGTTATTTTTTTCAAGACATTAAATAGATAACATAAATATAATTTCCTTTACACAAAGCCTATGTCAAGTTGTAAGTTTTGGATCTGGAGTATCATTTGTCTACTTAGAATACTATCTAGTAACCTCAAAATTGATTCTTTATATTGAAGCGCTAGGTCCTCTATTGCTCTTTCCAAGTAAACCTCGAAAAATAGTTATGTGCCTCCATGTTCATTACTCATCTGCATGTGTAATGAACCTGGAGGCACATAGCTATTTTTCTGTATGTATTATTTTGTGTGAGTATCTGTTTCTGTAGTCATCTGTAGTTTGACGATCATGGCTCATTTAACTGAAGATTCTTTTTTCTATCTGAAGAGTGTTAAGTTATATGAGAAAAACTTTTTTGCATACTTCAAAGTATGAAAGAGAGAAAACTACAGATGGAGGAACACAAGTATTATCCTGCTGGGCTATTTCCAAGCCCATCAGAGGAACCATTTGCCCTACAAAAGCCCATCTTACAATGCCAAAGGAGTACAGGGGCACAAAAGCAGACAGGAACACAAATTACCTGTCCTAGAATACACTCCACCTCATTGTCCAAGCTTGAAACCTATCAAGAAGATCAGCAGTTTTCTAGAGTACCTTTGGGACTGAAGGAATTCACTAGGGCTATGGGGCAAATTATGGGTTCTAGAGGAAGAGAGTTTTAGGCTTGCCTAACTCTTACTATGAGATGTTTAGGGGGAGGAATAAAGGATGGGGAAAGGGAAGGACACATGATTTCAGGAGGAAGAAGTATGTGAAAACTGAGGGATAAGGTGTTAAAAAGGGCTGGTCACTTATAAACAGTTGGCTGATCAGCATGCTCACCTGGCAAGGCACTGTGTGATCTCATGGACAAACCATTAACCTTAGAGCTAGGTTTAGAGATACATTTACATGAGCATACTACTGAGTTTTCTCCAAATTTTTAACAATTGTATGATCATTGTATGATCTGTTGTACTAAGTAATGGCCAGTCTTCGCGAATGAAGAACCAGGGAAGGTCTTTACACCTTCCAGCCTGCGTATTGGATTTTTTAGGTGAGACACAGTGTGCGCGGAACTGAGCCCACCCTTTAATCCTAAGGTTTATCTGCCGGGGCCAAGTGAGCTTGGACGGTGGCAGCGAGGTCCTCAGGACGTAGATGGATTGCCTTACAGGGCTAATGAGCTCCATCTGCCCAGGGAGTGTCCTAACCGGGAATCAAACCCGGGCCTCGGCGTTGACAGTACCATGCCTTAACCACTTCACCACCAGGGGCACTCATCTGTTGTACTATCATACCTTTGAATGCCATGTATGGTATCTGTGTGACTAACATATGTTGCACAAAAAACACTGAGATTAGAAGAAGTGATTGTACAAATTTTAAATGGTCACTGGAAACATGAGACCAAGAATTAGACTGTAATAAGAAGTAGAATGATAGCCCTGAACTAACCCAAAGGCAGTGAAAAAGGAGCCACTCCCACAGATATTATATGTCCTGCAGGGAAGAATTGTAAATTTTTTCAATGTTTTGTGGCAACAGACCACCTTTCTAACTGAGGAACATGGCTGTTGTCATGCTTAAGACCCATGGAAACATTAGAAGAATGAGTGCAGCACCAGAGAAAAGGGTGGGTACTAGTTCTACTTATTCCAAAATAACAAATTGCTCTAGAATAATTATTTTCTCTAGTAAGTTATACTGTAAGTATTAGTATTATTGCAACTGGATTAATGATAACTGTTTGAATTGTACTAGGTTTTTAAAATTTTAGTTTAGTTTACAATAAATTTTATCCTTGTACAAAGTGTGTAAAATTTCTGCCTATATAGAATTATAAGAGTACAGTGGAGAATGACTTTCATTGTGAGAAGGTAACAGAAGTAGATAGTTCCATGAATATCTTATGTTCCACTAAGATTTAAAATATCTAAACTAAAAAATGTAAACTGTCTAAAATCAAGGTTAGTCATTCTTTCCATAAAGAGACTTCAAGAGTTTTCTTCCTCTGAGTTCCCCATCTTTTTGTTTATTGTTTACTTCCTAGCAGATGTGGCAAATTCATTCTTTGGAAATGAGAGGCAGCTGCAATCAGAGTTATTCTCCGTTTCATGAAGCATCTTTAAAGAATGAGTTTGGAGTCTTTTTTTATTAATCTTATTTCCTACAGAAACACAGTTTATGACATTCCCCTCTTTGTCTGTATGTCTTTGTGACCACTCCCTTCGCCAGAAAAAGAAATGTCAACCACCGTAAAGATATCATAGAATCGACTGGGTTGGAAAAGGCCTCTGAGATCATCAATTCCAACCCTTGATCCAACACTGCCATGGTTACTAGACTATGGTCCTAAGTGCCACACCCAGTCTCATCTTAAAAACCTCCAGGGAATGTGAATCCACCACCTACATGGCAGCCCATCCCAATGTCTTATTACTCACTCTGTAAAAAATTTCTTCCTAATATACCACCTAAACTTCCCCTGGCATAGCTTAAGACCATGCCCTCTTGTCCTACTGCTGGTTGCCTGGGAGAAGAGACCAACCCCCACCTGGCTACAACCTTCTTTCAGGGAGTTGTAGAGTGTGATGAGATCTCCCTTGAGCCTCCTCCTCTCAAGGCTAAACAACCCTAGCTCCCTCAACCTCTCCTCACAGGACTTGTGCTCCAGACCCTTCACCAGCCTTGTTGCCCTTCTTTGGACACTCTCCAACACCTCAATATCCTTCCTGAACTGAAGGGCACAGAACTGGACACAATACTCCAGGTGTGGCCTCACCAGTGCTGAGTACAGGAGCAGAATCACTTCCCTGGTCCTGCTGGCCACACTGTTCCTGATAGAGGCCAGGATGCCATTGGCCTTCTTGGCCACCTGAACACACTGCTGGCTCATGTTCAGCTTCCTGTCAATCCAAACTCCCAGGTCCCTTTCTGCCTGGCTGCTCTCCAGCCACTCTGTGCCCAGCCTGTAGCGCTGCAGGGGGTTGTTGTGGCCAAAGTGCAGGACCCGGCACTTGGCCTTGTTGAACCTCATTCCGCTGGAATCAGCCCAACTCTCCAGTCTGTCCAGATCCCTCTGCAGAGCCCTCCTGCCTTCCAGCAGACCAGCACACCCCACCAGCTTGGTGTTGTCTGCAAATTTGCTAATGGTGGACTCAATTCCCTCATCTAAATCATCGATAAAGATGTTAAACAGGACTGGGCCCAGCACTGATCCCTGGGGGACACCACTGGTGACTGGCTGCCAACTGGCTCTTATCCCAGAACAGAGTGCACCTGTCCAAGCTGTGGGTTGCCAGCTTTTTCAGGAGTATGCTGTGGGAGCTGGCGTCAAAGGCCTTGCTGAAGTCCAGATAGACCACTTCCACAACCTTCCCCTCATCCACCAGGTGGGTCACCTTATCATAAAAGGAGATCAGGCAGGTTAGACAGGACTAACATGAATAAAGACCTTAAAGACATTAAATATGATGTGAGTTTCCGAAAAGTTGATGGAATTATGCAAAATTTTACTGCCTGCTCTAGTCAATATAGGGTTTTTTGAAGCCTATCTTTGTAATATATGATAATAATCTGTAATTTTTTTCTTGCAATTTTCATATTTAATCATAGATACCAAATTTTCATCCTGCTGTTGTGGTACAGCCCATCTCCCCTCCTTGAGCTGCACTGTGATCTCAGAAATGCTTGTTAGGCCTTGGTCTTGACAAACAGCACCTGAGCTAAGCTTCTGTTGAGCTTATCAGAAACACCATCTGCTTCCAGGAACTACTGCTGTCTAATGAGATCCTTTTTTTCTTTTTTTTAGCAAACAGCCTTGGAAACATAGTTTTCTTGCCTGGATAACAATCCAAGTAGAACTATATTTTTTTTAATTGAACTTTCAAAGCAAGTTATCTTCCTGAGTTAAAGCTAAGATGGAAAATTACTGTAAGGAAAGCCAACATATTTGCAACTATATAAGCAGCTGTCCTAAGTGAGACCCTTTGAGCTCTCCTGGACCCCAGAATGATGTGACCTGAAGTCCCAACGGAGAGCAGCAGCAAGTGGTGTCCCTCAAGGGTCCATATTGGTATCAGTGTTACTTAATATCTTCCTTAATGACATAGATGAAGGGATTGACACACCTGAAGGACAGGATGCTGTCCAAAGGGCCTGTGGGGATCCTATGTGTTTTTACAAGACCAAGTGCAAAGTGCTGCACCTGGGCTGGAACAACCACTGCTACCGTACAGGCTGGGGGATGAAAAAATCGAGAGCAGCCCTGCCAAGAAGGACTAGGGGTGCTGTCAGATGAGAGGCTGGACATTAGCCATCAATTTGCACTTACAGCCAAGAAAGCCAATCATATCCTGAACTTCATCAAGAGAACTGGGGCCAACAGGTCAACAGAAGTGACTCTGTCCTCTACTCCACTCTGGGGAGACCCCACCTGTAGTGCTGCATCCAGCTCTGGGTTCCTCAGCAAACAAAGGACAGTGATCTGTTGGAGTGAGTCCACAGGAGGGCCACCAAATTGATTAGAGGGATGGAGCACCTCTCCTATGGGGAAAGGCTGAGAGAACTGGGTTTGCTCAACCTGGAAGAGAGAAGGTTGAACTAGTTGCAGCCTTCCATATCTGAAGAGAGCCTACAGGAAAGATGGGAGAGGCACTTTACAAGAGCATGTAGTGACAGGACAAGGGGGAATGGGTTCAGACTAAATGCAAGTAGGTTTAGATTAGATATTAGGAGGAAGTTTTTTGCTGTGAGGGTGGTGAGAGACTTGAACTGGTTACCAAGCAAAGCTGTGGATACCCCACCCCTGGAAGTGTTCAAGGACAGGTTGGATGGAACTCTGAGCAACTTAGTCTAGTGAAAAGTGCCCCTGCCCTTGGTAGGAAGCTTGGAACTAGCTGATCTATAAGGTCTCTTCCAACCTGGGACATTCTATGATATTATGAACTCCCTCTGAGTGGGACACCACTCAGAGCTAGCAAACTCTCAAGTTTGCTATACTCGGAGTACCACTGCTGAAAGATGACAATGGAGCCTAAGTCAATACTCCAGTTCTTTGCCCATTAAGAAGATGCAAAGGCATCTGATGGCAGTACTTCAGTGAACTCAATGAGAGTTTTTCACAGGTACATGCCTTGTACACACTCCTTTAGGTCTGAGTGCTTGTAAGTGTGAATATACTATAGAGTATGTGCTATGAATGTTGCTGTCTTAAATTCTTAAGTATGTTAGATTTGTAAGTAAGTTAGACCTGTAAGTGAATTATTGCTCTTCTATAGTAAATTCTATTGAATCTAAACAATATAAAAACTGTTTAAATTAGGCTATTGATTAAGTGCTCTTAAGTGCTGTTAAAACCTTAGGCCTAAATCCCTGATCTGAGGCTAAGTTTGGCAAGGAGGTTCGCTTTCAACCTGGTGACTAAACAGGAGTCTCCCTTCTTCCTTTTTTCATTTACCTCTTTATTTATCTGCAGCCTCCGCATAGATCACTTTAAGTTGATTTTAAATTTAGGTTGATTGATTTTAGATCTTAGACTGATTTTTGTCTGTTTGCTTTTACATCTAGCATAGAGTGAACCTTGCCAAAGACCTTTGTCACACTTTCACTTTTATATTAAATCTGCTTCTGCCGATGCCTTTGCTGCTGATTCTTTGAGTGACCTAAACCACTCATTCATGACACCTGCAAAGAGACCATAAGGGCCTCTCTAGGTTCCCTGTCTATCTTTGATACCACTCCTGTTTAGAGTACTTTATTTTTTTTCCTATTCATCTTGATACTTTGGTGGAAATCTAGGATTTTTTAGGAGATTAAGTCTTATTATTACAAAGATATTCTATGCCATCTGCAAGTCAGTAAACATCAATATTTTTTATTTTGCCTCTTAGTATGGGTCTGAATGAATACAGTATTGCATCTTTAAATATAAGTAACCCAGCCTTAATGAAAAGAATTGATTGTTATGCCAGAATGTATGTTAAGAAATTGCTAAATGTATACTTAAATCTATATGAAAATGTTATTACTATTTCTGACAAAAGTTAACTTTGCAGATAATGGCAAAAGACAGAAATTCAGCTTGGATTCTTTCCACCTCCATAACACTCAGAAATCACAAAGAAATTTAGTTTTGATCTTGGGAATATCTCAGTCTTTAAATGCTTTTACTTTATCTTACATCACTGAAGAAAATCCAAATTTTTCAATTGATTTTAATGAGCACAGATGTGCACCAACTGCAAGGAAATAAATTAGTTAACTTTTCCAGCTAAAGCCAATGTGTCACTTTCTTAATTCTGCCACCACAACAGTTGCCCACTTTGTATATATCAGAAGGAGAAAGAATTTGACTGTAGAAGCTGATTGTTTCTAAAGTGTTGAGATGTAAAAAACTCATGGCTTTTTCACAGGCTGTAGTGGCTTTTATATGCAGCATGATTTTTTGGCATAAGCTACAAATAAATGTATTAATAAACTCAAAATATTACTAGCAATATTTTGTAACTGGATACATATATGCACTGTGTTATTGGGAATTCATTATGTTCATAAAACAATCAAAGTTAAGCCTCATCCTCTAAAACCTGAATCAATAAAATCATGTTTTCATTACAGGCTCTATTCTGACACCTTAGGATAGGGCTTTCTTCTACCTTATTCAGGCAATTGACTGGAGATTTTTACCACAGCTGTTTCTGTTTCCAAAAGGATGATAAATTTACAGTTAACCCTGACCTTGTTTCATATCAGAGACAAATCTCAAAAAAATTGTGAAGTAAATAGTCAAAAATACCATCACTGAGTTTATTTAGAAGCATTTATGCTCACCTTTTATTTTTCCCTTCTTCCTCTCCTCTCAGTTTTGCTTTGCATATTTTGTATAGAATATATTTTCATTAAATCCATTGAAAAATAGGATTGTTGACTGAGTTACAGTAAATTCATGTTAAAAAGAAAGGCAATCTCAGTACTGATAGAGTAGTAAACAGTATGTGTCATTTAATCATGATTTTTGGTGTTGACTTGAGTGTAACTGTTTATTGCCATATTATTACTCAGTATTCCTTCTTTTTTCAGTGTTAAAGCCAGACATAGAATTTGTCCTCTCACTTCTGTCTCATAATTAGATTAGCTAAATCTCTCAGAAAAACTGGCAATATGTCTAAGATTTTAATATTAATTCACTATTGGGTGTCTTGCTTTTTCTTCAACCCCACTGATCTGTGCATCTCATCTCACCTTGGACCATCACCAGAGTGAGCTAATGAAATTTCTTTAAGACTTTCCATCATACCAATGTCATTTTTACTTGTCATTTATTTGAAAACCACTGAACAATTTGATGCCTGATTGCTTCTCTAAATGTGAAGTCTTAGACTGCTGATATAATTAACTTTCTATAAACTACTTCTAACAGATCTACTTATCTGGCAGTATCCGTATTTTAAACATCAGTCACAAATCTTAAGAGGTGACCCTTCCATTACAGCCAGAAGTAGACAGTTATCACTCTACAGTCTTAGATTTTTATTGTCTTTTGTAAAATGTGAGACACACTTCTCTATTAGTGTAGTATTACTTGAAATATTGCCATATTACCCACAGATCGGAACTTCCAGGGAGCATAAGTTATCAGAATTGCTGATCCATGTTCCTTTTATGTGAAGTTTATTATAAGCTGTACTAGAAACACTACTGTGTTGGGTTTACTGGTGTGTCAAGGTAGTGGTAAGAGGATGGTCTCCAGTCTGTGACAAAGAGAGCCAGGTCCAGCTGGCCCCAACCAACTCACTGCAGGGCATGTCTGAGCCCCTCAGCTAAGATGGTGGCACCACAGGGAATTTAAGAAAGGACAGAAAATGCCACACAGACAGAAGAGGAGGGAAAATAAGACTGAGAAACTGTTCTGTGAACACTTAGGTCAGAAAATAAGGAAGGGGAGGAGGAGCTCTAGGCACCAGAGCTGAGTTTCCCCTGCAGCCCGTGGAGTTAGTATTTTTCTGCAATCTGTGGAGAAGTTTACAGTGGAGGGGATATTTCCCTGTACCCTGTGAAGGGGACTGGTACAACAGGCATTCCCTTGGAAAAGTCTGCAGCAGAGAAGACAGTCATTGCAGCCTGTGGAGGACTGCACGCAGTAGTAGTTGGATATTTACCTAAGGAGATGATACCCGTGAAGGTCCCACAGGGAGTAGATTTTTCTCTTGAAGAAGCTGTACCCCCTAGGAAGAGCCCACACCAGAGCAGGAGAGCAGCA
>NW_020955272.1:266880-268019 GCF_003031625.1 Empidonax traillii
CCTTGGAAAAGTCTGCAGCAGAGAAGACAGTCATTGCAGCCTGTGGAGGACTGCACGCAGTAGTAGTTGGATATTTACCTAAGGAGATGATACCCGTGAAGGTCCCACAGGGAGTAGATTTTTCTCTTGAAGAAGCTGTACCCCCTAGGAAGAGCCCACACCAGAGCAGGAGAGCAGCAGAGAGAAACTGCTGCCTACTGACCATCCTGGTCCCCATCCCTTTAGCTAACCTTAAACCTCTACAACTCTTTTTTGGTAACTGTAAAATTATTTGAACTAAACAGCACTGGCATTAAAGAGCAGAGATTTGATGTGGTGTCTATACCCACTGGCTAATTCCAGATATTTACAATGTAGAAATTTACATATAAGCAGGTAATCGTAGGTCTCCTTCAAAACCTGTAAAGAAAAACGACCATATTATTATATCCCAGATTTATTACAATAATCCTCTTTATAGTAAGATAAATCACATCATCCTTTCCATTGATTTGAAGGAATGCAAGTTCTGATTCAAATGATAGAGACACTACTGGACCTTACTTTTCTCAAAATTTGTTTCTTCTTTTTTTCATGTAATTTCTTAATCAATCTTTTCTGGTTTGCCATAAGGTATTTTTAAGAAACATAAAATAATTCTGAATTTTCACAAAGTTCCCCATATATAAATTTCAGTAGAGATGACTCCTGGCTTACTAATATCTGGATTTTCTCTACTGTGAATGCAATAAAAGGCTGATACATGAAATGTGTCTTAAATATGTATGAAGCTAAAAATGCTGACTGATTTTCCATTTGTGGAGAAAGGATCATTTAAGTATTGCTGGTGCCTTACCTTTGCTGTGTATCAAAGCAGGTCTAGAGTAAAATCAGGTTAGTAATTAAACACTTTAGATAACAGATAATGTGACAAACAGTTCTGACAGCAGTTGCTGATTTTTGTACTGGTCGTTGTAGGGCTATTATAATGGAAAAAAATAAAAAAATTGAAATACTTATTTTTAATTTTGAGGAGCTTTAAGATGCAGTTCCACAGTCAGCTAAATCCTTATAACAGAGGAGGTCATGTTAGGGTAGAACTACTGAGAAGGAGGTGATGCATAATGTAACATATCCCCAGAGAAATGAGAGAGAAACAG
>NW_020955272.1:268356-294634 GCF_003031625.1 Empidonax traillii
TATTATAATGGAAAAAAATAAAAAAATTGAAATACTTATTTTTAATTTTGAGGAGCTTTAAGATGCAGTTCCACAGTCAGCTAAATCCTTATAACAGAGGAGGTCATGTTAGGGTAGAACTACTGAGAAGGAGGTGATGCATAATGTAACATATCCCCAGAGAAATGAGAGAGAAACAGACACATCAGGCACATCTGTCCAGGCAGAAGTGCACATCTGCAGACCCATGAACACCATGAGAGAGTATTCTGTGGTTAAAGACAAACCTGGCATCAAATTCACTGTACGTCTGTCATCCTGTATTTTCTTGAAAGGACTCTTTCGGGGTTTTCAGGGCAGAGCTGTAGTCAGATGTGCTGTCATAAAGGACACAAGTCTACCCCTCACAGATGTTCCCCTCAACAGTCTTCCCTAAGATCTTTTTTGTCAACACAATACATCAGTCCCTCCTCTGTTAGCTGACAACATTGTCATCTAGTAGTATTGGGGAGGTTTCTTTCAGGTGGTGGTGTCTCTTAAACACAAATGGCAAAGATTTTATAGCTACCGCTTCTCTCTGGCAGCTAGCACTCTTCCACCGAAAATGTTGGACCACAGAAAGTTTTTTTTCAAGCACTCTTTTTCAGAATTGAAACAAGGTTTAGGATCTCATCTTTGCTATATTTTTTTCAGGAGCATAAGGTAATGCCAACAGTTGCAACAAATCTTTCGACAAAACCCAGCTCCCTTAATTGAATATAAAAAATACACTGAACTGAACAAAATTACAAAATATGTTGATCTCCTTTAAAATCTGCTGATGTCTCCAAGCAATTCAGGATTATGTTATCAAAGAGTGTTCTCCTACATCACGTGGAACAACTTTTTTTTTATTGATCTCTTTTTCACATTAAGTTACTATAAATGTGAAAATGTGAAGTATCAACTCCACTTTTTTATGTGGGCATTCAAGATATCTTCCTCATTCCTCCCTGGGTCTAAGACTAGAGTCAGCACTTCAGTCATGTCATTCTCCATCTAGAAAATTTTCCAACACTTACAACTTTTCAGAAAAGTTGAAGTTTTTTGTTTTCACCTAGCTTCGTTCAACTCATTCAACTAAAGCAATACAGATGACATTATCACTCTCCTTGAAGACTACTACAGTGATACGAACAAAGGCAGCCCAGAACTCACTTCTTGTCACAGTTCTTGTTACAGTTTCCTAATACATGTTGCTTATCTTGAATTATGATTTAGGGTTACCACATGTCTAAGAGACTCCCATACTATCTCCATTCCTACTCCACTCTCTGGAAGAAAATGGTGGAGGAAAAGAATGCCTTTTTTTATACTACTTGAATTATGCAAGGTAATTAATCTACTTTTATATTTCACTTTAGATATAATCCAGTCTGAGAATATGATGTTTATAAGACTCTTATGTGGTCATGACCAATGCAGTGGTTTCGCAAGAAATAAACATGCAGTTTTTTTCCTAATTTAAGGAAAATTTCATCTCAGTTTAAAACATCTGTGAAGGAAAATAAAACAAAAACAAAACAAAACAAAACAAACACAAAAAAACCACAAACAAACAAACAAAAAACCCCCCCAAAAAACCAAAAAAACCCACAACAAAACAAAACAAAAAAAAACCACCCAAAAAACATGTAAACATCAACTTTCACTGAACTCAAATAACATAAAATTTTATCGGTTCTGCTGACACCTTTCTTGAACTGAAATCTTTGCAGTACAATTCAAATTACTTCATTAAGTAGTATAATTTAGTGGTGATTAAACTTACTTGTTTTAGAAAACTGAAATTGTGACTGAAGGACACATCTTTACTGCTTTGTGGTAATTTTATATAATGAATCTGACAGAAACTGTAATCACGAAGGAGAAAAAAAGACAAGATCTTATGATTGGCATTGATAATATTAGGAGTTGGAATGGAAATATTCATATCTGATATACTCTTGGGTTACAAGTTCTGGCTAGACTTTTGTCAGAAGATAGCAGAGTGCAAAATTTTTAATTAATATGAAAAAAGATGTCAGAAACTGTAAAAACTAGGAACAGAGTAAATAATATATTCTCTAAACTTTGTCTAGCCTTTTTTGCCACAGTTAATTTCAGGAGTTGCTTATACCTGTCCTCTCATATTTTAACCATAATTTAGCATGGTAACCATGGTTGCTGATCTAATTTGTCTTCTTCTGAGATAGGATTGTGATTAGCAACTAAGTAATTCTGGTTTTATATCTTTGCATACTTTAAATTTCTCATCTGAGAGCAAGTTTTAGCACTTTAATTCCTTAAAAGAAAACTCTTTGTGTCTCCTTTTCATCATCATTGCTCAGTCTCAAATAATTCGACTGCATTTAAACATTCCAACAAAGCCCATCTACAAGCTTTGATCTTGCTTTTTTCAATGGCAGTACTTTCCACAAAAGAAAGAACCAAGAGGTGAGAACTGTGTTTTGGTAATAAACACACCGCTCCTATATTTTCCAGTTATTTTGACTTATGGAGTATTCATTTTCTCCTTATTTCCTGCTTCGGACACGAGAAAAAGTGCATATGCCTACAGAATCAATTCTTGTTTTTATACAACTCTCTATCTTTGTGATGTATGCCTGAGTTGTGATACTCTTTCTCACTTCTATAGCCAATATTAGCAAATGCATACTGGGCAAACTCGTTTTTCTATGTACTGAAAGTCTCAAGAGTAAAGTAAGTACTGTTACCACACCCACATTGTGCAAGCCACTTTGTGTAGTTCCAGGGCATTATTAAAATAACAAACAAATTGAACCTGGTTAGCATTGCAGCTGAGTGAATTCCATTAGAAACCTCTTTAGCTGACTCATATTCCTAATGTGCAAGTCCTCTGTTGTACAGTATATTCAAAAATTGTCTCTTATGATGGTTAGTGGTGTAACCTAAATTCTCCTGGTAATTAAATATTTAGTCATTCAAGAAGCTGAGGACATTAAGCAAACATTTTTTTATAACATGTCACTATCTGTACTTTAACTAGTAAAAACTAATACACACGCACTCACACATACATATAAAGTTGCTATCTATTTATATTTCAGTAGTGGATAAGGGCTGCATGTGTATATAGTAAACAATACTGAGTTGAGTTTTTGTTCTACAGGCAGAAGACAGAAAAACAGAGGAGAAAATGAATACTCCTTAAGTTGAAATAACTGGAAAACATAGCAGTAGGGTGTTTCTTACCAAAACACAGTTCTCACCTCTTGGTTCTTTCTTTTGTGGAAAGTACTACCATTGAAAAGAGCAAGATCAAAGCTTGTAGATGGTCTTTGTTGCAATGTTTAAATGCAGTCTAATGATTTAAGACTGAGCAATGATGATGAAAAGGAGACACAGGGAGTTTTCTTTTAAGGAATTAAAGTGCTAAAACTTGCTCTCAGATGAGAAATTTAAAGCATGCAAACATACAGAACCAGAATTACTTAGTTGCTAATCACAACCCTATCTCAAAAGAAGACAAATTAGATGATTACCATGATTACCCTGCTAAATTATGGCTTTTAGACTGTAATGCAGATATCTCAAAAAAATATTTTCTAAATGTAAAAACTACTATTTTTACTTGTATAAAAAATAGCCAAGAATTCTAACAGAACTCCTCAGAACTGTTCCTAACCACATAAAAATTCCTTCTTCTGTAAAACAGACATGAATTTGTGGCCTCAAATTTTCCAAGCTATATATCCCTTAGCAAGTTACAGCCACAGCAGAAAATAACATTTTAACTGTGGGAAGTAAATGCCCTGACTTTTGGCCAATACTACAAAGACAAGGAAATAAAAATGTGCTGTATCATCTTGTTTGTTCAGTAACAGAGATTTTATATCACTGCCACAGTTCCAGGCGTACATGTGACTTTCACAATTGCATTGTATCAGTGATTCCATGGAACCTTTCTCTGGGCTTGAGTGGCCTGGTCTCAGAAGTGATGATTTTGCAGCCAATGATATAATATTCAGACACCTGTCTGCCTCACAGCAGTGTCTGAATGTAAGCTGGACATCTCAACAGGGCTTGTGCATAACCGAGGTAGACACTCAGACATTTAAATCAGATGACTCCTAAAAAAAAAGATGTTATATGAATCTTCATTCTTTTGTTTGTTTTGTTTGTTTTTGTTTTGAGGAGGAATGAGAAAGAAGATGCTGAGCAAGACGGCTAGCAATCCTATTTGCAGTTCTAATATCTCACTTGGAGTATGTACATTCTATTGAAAATTCACCATCCATTCACTGTCAGGAAAAAACGAGCATTGAAGTTCATAATAAAAATATCATTAGGAGAACAAAAGCCTCAAGAAAGTTAATGAACTGCCAACTTAGACATCCTTTATTTTCATACCAGAACTGAAGTTCTGGTATGAAAATAAACTTAGGAATTCTTTTTAAAGCTTCATAGTCAAGTGAATCTTTAAATTTAGAAGATCCAGTTTACTAACTGGTAAATATTAAGAGGACTTTTTTTTTCCTCTAAGTCAGTAACCTCTTATAGAGCCTATAAATACTAGAATGAAAGAAGGAACAGAGGTCAAACTGCAGCCTGAATATTAAATTGCATGTCTTCCTGAAACACTGTGTTTTCTAAAGAGCTTTTACTGGAGTAGCTGGTAGATATACATATCTACAGGAGTTTTGCAGTTTACATAATCACAGAATATTTTGAGTTGGAAAGGACCCACAGAGATCATCAAGTCCAACTCTTAAGTGAATGGCCCAGACAGGGATTGAACCCACAACCTTGACATTATTAGCACCATGCTCTAACCAACTGAGTTAATATCAGGATTTCTTCATGTCCTTGTGGCAATGTTAAAGTAGAATGAATAACTGATTCTTTCGTTCATCTACTCTGTCAAAGAAAATAAGTCAAATGAAAAATTAGGCTGAGTTAGCCCAACACTAAAAGAATAATCTTCCCAAAAGAAAGAAGAAACCTTCACCTCCAAATATTCTGTGCTGAGACTTTTTGAAGCTATTTTAATAAATCTCTCTCAATTCAGGAATAGTTCAAAATCTTTGCAAATATCTTTTTTGTAAATAAATATTTATTGGATAAATGAAGCAACAAACTTTTTTTTATTTGAATACAATACGGATTGCCTTCAAGTCTGAAATCACGATGAGTTATAGAAGTAGTTGACATTCCTTCAAGTCATTCAAGATATAAAAGATCAGATATAAGAGATAGAAAAGATTGTGACAGCTAATGCTGAGATCCATTGATCAATTTATCTGGACACAACTAGACCCTTGTGAGTTTGTTTTCCCAGAGTGTGAGATAGAATAGAACACCTCACACTTATATTGTTCACTTCTTTTTAAGGGAAATAGTACCTAGACTTATCCTAAAGAAAGGAAACTTCTCAAAGACTTTAAACTCCTAAACCATATTTTAAAAAAATAACTCCTATCAGGACTACTGACAAACTTTGCTTAGGTAAAGAAGGTTCTGGGAGCAGATATCATACTATTCTGAGTATCAAAATGATAGCATAGAATTGAGTCATCATAGTGTAAAAATTTGCTACATCAAATTAATACACTCAACTCTATTCCTAGCTGCTGTTCATACAAGAGCATTTTATCTTTGCAGAAAAAAGGAATGGAAATGGTTTTGAAGACTATGTGTTGAGGAAGATCTACTGATGAATAGGATGTTGATTATACAGAATTACCTTTAGAAGGGAATCATGTGAGCTTTGGCTGTAGGTAAAGATTATATAATCTTACCAGATAGAGATGCTGTTTTATGAAGAATTATTAACTTTTTCATGTGCCCAACTCCACCAGTTACCCATTTCTTCAATATCATATGGATAAAGTTTTGGAACTGGTGACTAAAAATGTAGGCTTTGTACCTGGTACATTGATGGCTTTTTAGAGCCTCCTGAACACTTCCTTCAAGATCTAGATATTAATGCAAAACTAGCTCTGTTAATGTCTATCTTATTATTCTATGGTGTAGTGTTTCCAGGAATTTAAATTTGGGACATATACTTTTGAATCAAAATTTCTAGAAATCAGCCTAGGAGGCAGAAAAGGTTGATTTAATGAATGAGTTCCAAAACCTGTGATTTGGATTTCCAGTAACTCTGTTAATTATAATTTTTAAATAATGACTAAGTTCCAGCGATGAGGCAAGTTTAATGTAGAAAAAGAAAAAGGGAAGCAAGGGAGAAGAAAGCCAAGATGATTCTGATACATCTCACTGAACATTACAGAAGATTTAATGAGGAAGGTGATTTAAATGGCAAGGGCTAGAGGGATATTAGATCACTTGAATGCTCTGAAATGCTGAAGTGCACTAAACAGCAGAAACCTGCATTGCTTTAGTTTTACTCCTTTTTTTTTTTTTTTTAATATGGCCAGATTTTTGGGTGACAAATTGCAAGCTTGAAGATACTGTAAATGTTCTGTGATGTGACTGTCAAGAAATCTATTATAAATGGTGCTGTTAAATGCGGTAAATGCCAGATGCTGGAGAAGAGACAGCCACACAAACTGAATAGTCTCTTGACATATGACAATTTCCAGGAGAGTTTTCATGCCACATACGAAATTGTTCTCCAAAGAGACGAAGCTGAAAGAAGCCTTAACAGAATGTAAGTCCTAAAAATACTAAGGAATGGAATATAGTCCCTTGCTGTTGCAACAGAACAATGTTTTACCCTTTCCCTTATGCAATATGTCTATGGGGTCTTATATTAATTTATGAGTTTAACTAGGATGTTGTGGAGATGTGATGGTAGTTACAAAGAACTATTTATTGTGGATTTGTAATTTTTGATATAGAATTTGATTGTGTAGTAATTATTATAAATTTCCAGATGCATCGAATAAAGCTCTAGTTATAAAACATCTTTTATATCTCATTTTTTATTATACAATTGAGACAAATGCATAAGATTTCATTATTTTACTTTAAAGTAGCTTTGCTTTGTACTTTTAGGAATAAGCTTGTGTGGTAAGACTGTCTCATCGACGTGATGCAAACAGAGACTGTCAAAATAAAAAAAAAAAAAAGAATTTTACTAATAAAAGACCAACTTAAAAAGAGGAAAACTACCAATGTATGAGTCATTCTATAAGGTCTTTCAAAGAGAAAAATAAATTCTGAAAGACTAATGATGTCTGGAAAACTAAAAAAGCATTTTTCAAACATGAAAGCAGAAATGTGTAACTTCAGAAGGTTCTCAATTTTAGAAATGAAATAGAAAATTACTTCCCCTTCCCGTGTTAAAATACAGTAAACAGATTCTCTACTTTTATGGAAGAAAATTCATTATGACTTTTCCTGAAGTAAGTGAAACTGATTTTAAAGCTGTTTACAACACCCACGATTAATACACCTTAGTGATGATATTTACTCATGAGAATTCCAAGAAAGATGATTTTTGGAAGTAAGATGGTGAAGAAGTGTACAACTTTGCTTTGATATAGCCTCACACACATGGGACTAAAGCTTCCAATGGAAAGTAATAGAAGTGACAATCCTTGATGAAAAAAATCAGTGTGTCTGTCTCAAGATATCTGTCAGCCAATTATTAATACAAAATTCTGGGCCTTGTTTTTATTAGTCTGATAACTTTTTCATGGTGCTCGTCATCACCTTTCTGCTAAGGCTGATAAAATTATAACACATTATGCCACATTCTCCTGAGATAACACAATTTTTCTTTTCTTTTTTTTTTTCTTTTAAATGCATTTCCAATAGTTTCTAGAGCCACATATCACATTGGAACTTTTAATTTCTGTCCAGTGGTAGTCAAGAATAAAATAAATGTACCTCAGGCTTTAGGTAAATATATTTGAGTATCTTCACCATGATCAACGCCTTTGCAGAAGGATGTATTAAACTGTGGAATTTAGAATAATGCATAACAATATTTGTTTTCCAGTTTAGAGCAAATAATTTTAAAATTCAATCTTTCCTTGTAGGAAATTTAACACGTTAATTTACAAAATTTAAAGAAAAACCCAAGATATATAAAAAAAAAATCCAAAAAAATACCAGTAACATGCTAACAAAAGGAGATAATGATTTGTTAATGTTTAAACTGTAATTCTAATGATAATAATAGCCAAATACACTCTTCTTCTTGCTACTGCGTCCAGTAATAAAGACCAAGGATCATTTCTACCAGTAAGTAAAATATTTAAACCTTTAGCTTATATATGCCTGATGCTATTCCGAAAGCTGTCTGAAACAGAAAGTCTGTGAAATGCAAAGGAAATAATAGATTTTCTAACTTTGTCTTTATAAGAAAACTGAAGTGGTGTGACTGAGTTATACTGAGACCATATTCTATGAGGTCTAATGGCTGTAGACCTGTTTTTTTCAGAGATGTGGACCTCTGTGTTTCAGGAGTTATATATTAGTTCATGTCTGTTATGTAATGGAGAAGGAGCAGCATCCTCACTGGATCTCAATAAGGAAGATGCAAGAGCAAATGGCACAGTAGAACAAGTTTTAATAATAAGACAGAAGTACGAAGAAAATCATAGTAGAAAGTAAATTTTACCTCTCTTGAGATACTAGGAACTTACTTTTGTGCAGCATCAGATGGACCCCGGATGAATTCTTCTATACCACACTGTTCATATCCTATCTGTGGAAAGGTTCACCCTCACTGCTGTACCATGGCTCCTCACACCTGATGCAACAAAAAAAAATTACACATCTTGTCATGACAGGAAGGAATATGGTCTTTCTCATAACACCCATCAGAACATTTCTAGCTACACATATCTACAAAATGTATGCAGGAACAGTTATTCAGGGTGTCCAGTGCAAACCCCTATACTTTGTTACGTATAGGGGTTTGCACTGTGGTCATTCACTGTCATGCAGGCTTTTCAGATTCTAAGCACAAATAAAGCAGACATGGGTCACTCAAGATCACTATCTCCTCAAAAACATTATCTTCCTCAAGACTTTTAATACAATTTCATTGCTCACATTGATAGTTTCGTAAAGATCAGGACTGGTAGATTGTTATTCAAAGTGTTAACTCCACCGCTTTTTGAGATTTTTAGCTCTTTTTCTTCAAGTAAAGTAAAGAATTGTGTATCTTAATTCTAGATTTAGAGAATGAATCAGTAAGCTTATGTAAATTTTTGGTTAGTAAAGTCGGTGATCCTGTCAGAAAGGTAGAACTGTCCCTCTTTTATAAGTCTCGTGAAATGCCTGAGTGTCTGAACATTTTTTACTTAAAAAAAAAAAAAAAAAGGAACAGTTCTGATGTCCGATTCTGTTCATGTCTCTCTGCTTAATGGTTCAATAGCTATTCTTGTTCTTCTATGACCAATGGAATAGTAAATCTGTCCCCATGATGAAGTCCAGACTAACAAACTTCTATTCAAGAAAATGTTAAGACTTCGTTAACTTCTGACAATTTTCAAGCTTATTGTTTGTGACTCCATCAGTAAAATAGGGAAGACTGGTAGACATCTGAGTCTCTCTCTCTTTTTTTGTAAAGAATCATAAATATGTTGGTAATACAGTTCAACCTTCCACTCATATTGAGACTACTGTCATCACAGGACCAGTTTAGCTTTAGCTTTGTCTAGTTGACTCCTGAAGAGCTTCAAGAGTCAATGTTCTGCAATGTCTTTGGGCAACATGTTCAGATTTCATCCATTTTCCTAGTGCAAAACTCTTTTAGTTCTGTCCAAACCTCCCAAGATGAAATCTGTAGACATTATCCATCATTAAATTATCTGCTACTACCAAGAAGAGTTTTCTGGCTCTGTCTTTGTAGTCTTTCCAAACAATGGTAGGAAACTATTAGATTATCCTGAGACCCCAGTTCAACAGGGGACAGTAGTCCAACTCTCTCAAACTTGCTTCGTAGGTAAGGTGTTCAAAGCCCCTGATAGCCTGCATGATCATCTGATGATAACATCTGAATGTGGTCCAGTCTGTAGTTCAATCTCTCTGTCATATGCCCAGTTAGAATATCTTGCTGCTTTATAGTAAGCATGGTATGCATATTGATAGGACTAGGGGCAATGGTTTTAAACTGAAAGACAGAAGGTTTGGATTGGATATTAGGAAGAAATTCTTTACTCAGAGGGTGGTGAAACACTGGAAAAAGTAGCCCAGAGAAGTTGTGGATGGTCCATCCCTGGAAGTGTTCAAGGCCAGGTTGGATGGGGCCTTGAGCAAACTGTTCTAAAGAGTGGCATCCTTGCCCAAGGTAGGAGGATTGTAAATAGAGGGTCATTAAGGTATCTTTCAAATCTAACCATTCTGTGATTCTGTATTTCCATAGAAATACATTCTAGTGGTGAATTATTTGCTTGAAACAAATGTACGCATAGCTGAAATAACAGCATTTCAGTATTACTAATGCCTAAAATTAAAATTTTACTTTATTAAGCAGTATATGATAGCTTGACTGTGGCTATCTATGTCAACAGAAGAGCAAACCTGTAAAAATTCTTTTGTATTTCTGTTACCAATTTTATAGTATTTCTCAATGTAGCATTGCAAAGGTTATTAATGCATTGGTGTATGAAATAAGGTAAAGACACACCATTTAGAAGAATTTAATAACATGGTTTAGTTACTTGAATTTAAATCATAAATGAAGAGTACATTTCTTAACCAAATATCCTTTGCTACTGGACTCTTTCCAGATTTAGAGAATCTGCAAAGGGAAAAAATTATGCAGAGATTTGCTTAAAAGAAGCAGCCCATTAATTGTTCGAAGTATTTCAGAAGATTCATTTTGTTCTGTGATCTCTCAGCACCATGTCTAAAATTCAGATTTCTGACTACTTTAATCTCTGTTAAATTCAAATTATTTAATAGCCAAATATTAAGGTGTGTGATTTGGAAGGTTAGTGTTTGAACCATGTTTACACTCTTTTAATGTGCTCAAGGAAGATCCCTGAATGTAAGTGATCTGGAAGACATTAAAATTAACAAATATTTCATTAAGAGTTTCAAAGTAAATGTTTATTTGAACAAGTATTACCATGCCTGATAGCAATATAATGCAGTTTTAATGAGAATGTATTTCTGATTTCTGCATACATGGTTGACCCACTGAAAGGGCAATGGAATGCAGACTTGGTAAGAGGTTCATCTCATTTCACACACTTGACCCTGTCAGCCCACCTGACTTTTTTCCACATCAATTTCCCATTTGCAAAAGGGGAAAAATAGCACATCTTTAGCTTTTAGGTCATTGAGTACATTCATATTAAAAGAGTTGATAATACATTTTTCTGATACAGAATGCAGCAGCATGAGAAGTTTAGATAGAATATATAATAAATTTGAAATCTAAGAAACTCTCAAGATTTATGATTGCTGAAGGGTTGGTGGGATTTCTCTCTCTCTTTTTTTTTTAAGAAGGGGTTCAGTAAATCTTCTGACACTGATGAATGATGTTGAATGAGGTGTAATATAAATTCTAGATGAGAGGGTGCAATACATTGTGAAGAAACCCTTCAAGCACAATATCATGGCTGAATTTAAGTGCTCTTTGAATATCCACCTCAACGAAAGTCCTTAAAAGAAACCATTTTTTTTTAAACAGCCTATGAATATTTATTGCAAAGTTACCTCAAAATCTATTTGCAGGTGGAAAAGGACCTACTATTTATATGGAGCTAAGAATTTATTTACAGACAAATAAATATTTTAAGAGGATAATAAAAATGGAGTAATTATTATAAAATCTATTACAGTAACCCTATCATTCCTTATGTTATTATAAATGCTAATTTCAATTTCCAGATTAGGCCAAGGCAAGCCCAGGAAAGCCCTGAGTGCCTGCACTGTCAGGTCAATTCAAATGTCATTGTTTTTTTAGTAGTAATGGCATATTTACTTCTATATAACAAGATCTGTGTGGGTCTATTTTTATAGCAATCCTTGCAAGCTTGTTTACTTCCTCATGTGTCTGGGCAATCACCTATCTAATTTTAATGTGCAGATGCCCATTTTTGCTGATATATTCAGCTTTCTATCCTTGGAATTTGCCTCTTATGTCTTTATTTATTAATAGTGAAGTCAAGCTTAGATTAAAAAAAATGGAGAGAAATCTAATTATTTTGAAAGAAAAGAAACTCTAGGGAAGTTGAAAGACAGTAAAATTTCTACATTGCAAAGGAGTATAAATAATTTTATTGTTTAGACAATTAATGTTGACAGAACACATAGACTGCTTTCCCTTGTGCAAGTCAATATCCTATTCCTTTACAAGAAACTCTCTGCTAGACTTTTTTGTGACATAATGAAAAAAGTGTCTGATAATATTTGAGGAAAGAGTCATTTTTTCACAATAAAATCCCTCATTTTGCTAATTTCTCACGTGTTTTCACCAACTTTATCCAAAGATAGTTTTTTTATGGAAAACAAAAAGAGTCATTTAAGGAACTTCCTTTTTTATATATATATGAGTGGCGAGGGTTATTACTGTATTAGCCCTACATATGTTCTTTTTAGAATATGAAATTGAACTACCTTTGCACATGCTGTGCAATAATATAGTTCAGGAACAGACTCAGCTGTTTTCTAAGACAGGTCTCTCTCTGTGTATTCTTGTTGAACTTGTTCTACAGTTTATGGCCAGCTGAGTACCAACTGAGTGAAGACATGAACCTGCTTCCCAGCACATGACTGAGAGCTGTAACAAAAAACTACAGAATTGTTGCTTTTCCTAGACTCTTTCCAGTGAACTGAAAATTTAATTAAATAACTGGAGCAGATCCAAGGCCACAGCACCAGTTTTTTACACTGAAAAGTTAACAGGACATTTTAGTAGTGTATAGGAAGCCTTAACTATTACAAATTGAGAATCAAATAAGAGGGGTTCTTCTTTGACCTGTATTCAAAATCGACAAACTTAGAAATTTTTGTGAATAATGATGTCTGTGATTGATTGAATGGGATCATACATTACTCAATGCTTTTTAACATTTAGGAACTATTCATTGAAATAATTATTTCCTAACTAATTAAACAAATATATGTTTATGGCAAAGAACTCAAATCCAAAGACCTACCTGTGCTAACAAAAAACTTACCTCTCCATGCCCAGGTCACCTTATCATTCATTACGAGTGTTTATTCCCAGACTAAATTTTTAATCTAAAGAACAGGTTTCTGGTTCAAAACAAAAACAAATAAAAAACCAAAACCAAACCAAAACAAATAGACAAAACCCCAAACCAAGCCAAAAAACCCCAAACCAACCCTTCGGTATGATTCTTATGGCTGGAAATCTACCATGTCTATACTCTTTAATCTACGCAACGCTCCAGTGTCCTTCTAGTAATTGCAGTACCCTTATACAGCACTCTTTGTCGCATAAGGTATGTTCTTAGTTTTCTACTATAAAAACAACACTTGTATTTGTTCAGTACTATTATTTCAGATACCATTTGGGGTTTGAACTGGGACCCGATGTCAAATGATTTGTAACATGGATGTGGCCCCTCCTTCAGAAGAAGATGCTCCCCCTTGGCTTGCAGGTATGAAGAAATAGCCAGTAGACTTTTTGCACCTGGTAGCATAATATAAGTTTGTAAATTAATTAGGAAAGAAGCAGGACCAATTAGCAGACATTCAAATGAGGAAAGAAGTGTAGGCATCATTAGATGCAGAAGAGTGTTACTGACACTAATTTCAGTATCTAAAATTTCAGTATCTAAAATTTACAGAAATATTTACAGAACAAACCCTTAAATGATCAAACCCATTTCAGGGATAATGTTGTAGACTCTTTGATGGATGTTTGTGTTTATGGAATGATTCCTATATGTTGTGACTGCCACTGTTAGTAAACCTGATCCTTCATCTCTTTCAAAATTACACCAAAGACTTAGGTCCTCCTGAGCTGGTTTGAAAGTACAACCTTTTAGTTATTAATTTATTCTTTTATTTTTTCCTTACTTTTAAAGGTCTCCTTGATTTCAATTCATCTATCGCCCCTTCAGACAAAATACGCTCATTTTAGTATGTTGGAAAAAAAAAGAGAAAATGTTGGATATTACAAATTTCTATATTCTACTTTTCACAATGACAGGAACTTGATTTACCTCCTCATATTTCTTATTCTTTTTTAATCTGCCAGGTGCAAGAGAATGCCACCAAAAATATTATGATACAATGAGTTTCTAAAATTTTATTGACTTTTATTTTATTCTACCTTTTTTATTATTTATTTTTACTTTAGCACTGCTTTATTAAGCATTTTTGGTATGAAACTACTTCCTTGGTACATGAAAGCATCATGGTTTTGTAGCCAAAGGGTCTGGCGTTTGTTTGTTACTTCGGTTTGGTTTTTTTCTTACTTAATTGCTTACTTTAACATTGCACAAACAGATATAAGAATATTGATCTATGTGTTTGTGTTTCATACTTCAGGGACTATGTTCAGGAAGTTCACAAAATCAGAGCTTATTAATGCAAGAAAATGGTGTTACTTTCACTCCTCTACCTGGTGTCATTTAAGTTTATCACAACTTATAACTGCTGTCCTTGAACGTGTAAGGAGGATATAAAATGACTTGGACCACATGTTGAAGACTGTACTTCACCACTGTCCCTGATGTATCTGTTCTGTTGTTTGAAAGATTATTTTTCCAGTTTTAGGATTCTAAGAGCTTTCACAAGTATTTATTTTTAAAAGAAAGCAAGTTATGTAGCACAGAGCTACAACTCTGTTAGAGAAATCTTAGAGCACAGAAGTATGGCTTCAGTTTGCGTGCTTCATTGCCAGAAACCTGAAATAGAGTTTTTGTTTTAATCACTGTCATTCATGTATACTAATATTTTTACATAAGGGTTACTCCATAAAGCAGAATATCCAGTGCAATATATGTTTATGCTCTTTATCTAACACCATAGCCATGTTCATACTTTATAACTATTAAACAGAAGGCATAAGGACAAAAATATTACTAGATATCAAATTATATGATATTTCTTTCAGCTATAGATGTAAGAACTTTGTTTACACCTGTAAGCATTTCTGAAAGGGAGGTTTCAGTAAAGCAGCTAGAGACAAACTTTTCAAAAATTATTAGTCATCTTTATACTCCTTCAATTTCCTAAAAAAATGGAAAGAAACATTGAAAAAAATTGATTTGATTTACTGATTTAGAAAAATGAATTTTAAAATATGCTAATCTAAGGTGTTGATGAAGAGCCCTGTGTTGTTGTTTAACTGACATGTATAAATTAAAAGCATAGCTGCCTCAAGCATCTTTCTTTTTGACATAGACTGTACTTTTAAAGCATCTATCTCTACCTGATTTTGAAGATAAGTATGCTTCAGGAGCTTGTCTTTGAAATAGTTTAAATGTTCTAGCTACAAATCACAGATTCTTTAGTACCTTTGCATTTGAAGAATGGATTGTCAGCATGCTTCTAAGTAGCAGAAATGTTTTCTTTGTGCAAACAGAACAGAAACATGAGTTCCAAATTATGGTTACCTAAATTTGGATATGTGTCAAGTTGTATCATATGATTAAAACACCAAGACAACTAAACTGAAGTATATCAAAACAACTGATAAGTATCATTCCAACAAAACAGTAAAGTTTGTGACAAATGAATGCTCTGTTTGAGGGTGATGAAAACTTATACTCAAGAGGAGAGCATAAACAACGCAAATTTTAAAAAGTAACTTGAAATGCAGATCTTTCTTTTCTATCAATAGGATGAACAGCCTAATTTTTGATATTCAACTTCATTACTTAATCCAAGACATACATCCATCCTGTCTCTAAACACCAGCTACTAAACTACCTAAATTATATTTCACTGGGACTTCAAGAGCACTTTCAGTGTCTTCTTTTTCCTAATTTGATTTTTGCAGCAAGTATTTCATAAATAGAACTACACTGCATCAGTAATTCAATGGGAACAGTGCTCTGGTTGGTAATGTTTTTTATTTTTATTGGTTTTAAATCTTCCAGATCATGTCACAGCATAAACAATTAGAAGCTGAGAATTTTAGACTGTGCCCCTATTTGTGAACCTAGCACAAACTGAATTTTTTCTGTAAAACCCATTCACAACAGTGTTCTGAAAATCTGATTTTAAGCACTGACAATCTACTTTAATTAAGAAAAAGGGAGTAATGAAATTCGTATTTTTTCCAACTATTCAGACTGCAGAAACAATTAACCAAAAAACCCACTCCAATGAAAGAAATTGATTTCCATCTGAGTAAACAATGAAAAAAAAACTGAGAAAAAGAATTGAGACTATTGTGATTGCAGTGTAATGGGGTTTGCTATCCCAACCATTTGTTCTGAACTATGGCAAAGCCATTTTTTCCTAGCAGTCAGAAACCCCATTTTGTCTTTAATGTTTTAAAATGACAAATCAGTTTGTCAGCATCTATAATATCTTTTTCCCATGACATTATTTTCCCATTGCTAGTGTTCATCATTTTCAAAATATTATATCATGTTTTATCCTTTAAAATATGCAAATTCATGGGGCACATCCACTCTTTCTGTAATATTATCAGACTTGTATCTCTACTAATCTACCTCATTTATTAATACTAATAGGAAACAGATTAGTTCTACCTCATGTCTCAGCTGCACATGGGAACTGAGAACATTAGGAACATTCACAATGGGTATGTGCTGTAATCCACCCATCTGCCACAAGCTTATGTTGTCAGTGCTAGATGAGAGGTATGTAACACATTAGATTAGCTTCCAACATTTTCTCAGTCACTGTGATGCTGGGGGAAAAAAAATGGAGTTCATTACTTATTCCAGATATATTTACCACCTTAAAAATGCAGTTTCATCTATTTTATATGGTTTTACTTTCAGAGCTAAAAAATAACTGAAGAGAAAAATAGTTATAAATATATATATATATATATATATATATATATATATATATAAATAGTGGTGAACGTATGAGCTTTGTTATTCCTCTGATTTTTTATGGTTTCTAATTGCTTCATGTACTCCCATACTTGAAATAACAGAGTTGAAAATTCATGTTTCTCTCAAACACCCAAACTAGTATCCATTATGAGCACAATGTGATATAAAGATGGATTTCTATGATTAAATTTACACACTATGTGAAAGGTCCAGTTACTTGGATTTCAGCCTCTTTGAATTTTCTCTTCATACTACAGATTTCTCCTTTTATTATTTTTATTCTTTTTAAATGTTAGAAAGGTTTTGAATCCACTACTGTGATCCTGATATAAAGAAAATCTACATGAAATTTTCTATGCAACGTCATAACTCTTTTACAGTTTTTTTGTAGAAATATAAAGCCTTAGCAGCTTTAAAAGTAAAGAAAGATGTGACATTTGTCTTTTTTATTGATCCTTTGCTAATTTACGCTGGTTCATACTGTATGAACAATATTTATGTAAGGGTCAAAATCACAGATAAAACTGAAGATGAATTTTGTTGTCTCTTATTTTTTGTCCTTTCAGAGCACATGTGGGGAGTGTAATGGCAATGCTTTTGATGTGACATATCCTGGTAGAAGACTTAGATAATAAAGGTCCCCTTTCAATCATAAACACAATGTGTTTTTTCAATTGTGAAATCATCTGTCAATTGCAAGCAGTATGACAGAGTCACTTGCTTAATTATTAACAAATTTCATATTTCACAGTTTATATATTTCACCTATATTTGCTGTTTGACATTTGCAATTGAAGATTTCTAATGTTTAGCTCATAAGAGTGGAAAAAATTATATGTATCAATAAAGCCCATGCATATAAAAGATTAGAGCTATCGTGGAGTTAAAATACAAATCAAATAAATTGTATCTTTCTTGGTGCACATGTACACAATTGTGGCTATGTTGTTTGTACAGTGCTTTACTTGTCTGATATTTTTAGGTATAATTTTAATAAATTTAATATTTTTATAAATAATTTAGCCCTTTTTTGAGATAAAACAATAATTATTTTTTTTTTTAATTCCAAAAGGAATTTTAGTTTTAAAGATTTTTTTGGGAAGTGTGTGTGGCCATTGACCTTTTCATCTTAGTCCCCCTCTAAAAATTACTTATTTCAAATCGGTAAGTCAGTCACAGTCATTGATTTAATTTTTAAAATTTTCTGCACTTATAAATAAGTGTGCTACAGTAGGGTCTTTATGACCTGTACTAAATAACTGAATCTCTTTTACCTCTTTTATCCTTCTTGGTTTTCTCCCTACTTCCATAAGTGCCTGAAAAGCAGTCTCATGGTCTTGAGGTTATGTTCTTACCACTTGTATTGTTACATATTAAAAATCTGAACTTGTTCACCAAAGCAAACCCCTAACATTATCAATAATATCCTCTCATTTCTTCTTTGTATTCCAAATGAGACTTCTTACATCAGTCTGTAGTATCTTCTTTTACATTTATCTTGTGAAATGTCTGTGGGATAAGTTCACCTTTTTGTTCAGTGTTTGTACTGCTCAAGGGAGACTTAGACTGTGACAAGGGCCCCTAGGCAAGACAGTTATATAAAAGGCAATGCGGGAAAGGGAGCATATTTCAACATGACACATCTAAGAAAATGGAAATTCTGCAAAATAATAAAGGAGACATCACTACCTATAAAATCATAAAATCTTCAGTGAATAGAACAATTCAGTTCAGATCAGATTTGAGTACTGCAAAGCAGGGATGTAGACAGAACATTGTGTTAGCATAAATGAGTTTCACATCTTTCTATTAAAAGCGTGTATATATATATATATATATATACACATATATACAGGAGATATATATATATATATATATATATATGAAAATTGGTGAATTTTTTATTTTGCCTAAATGTTATTTTGGTAGGTTGACCCCACATGACAGGTAAGTTCCCACAGAGTCGCCTCCTCACTTGCCCAGTTTTGTTGCTGGGAACGATGTTATTTGCTGTGAGATATCTCTTTGGTCAACTGGAGTCAGCTGGAGTCAGCTGTTCTAGCTGTGTTTCTTCCAAGCTCCTTGCCCACCTCCGACCTACTTTTTGAAGGTCACAGTGAGGCCCTAACCCTATGAAGGCACTGTTCAGCAATAGCTAATACTTTGATATGCCATCAACACCATTTTGGTCATAAATCTAAAATAGTCAAGGGTCTGCTATAAGAAAATTAACTCCGTCAGAGCCAGATTCAGTACAGTAATGAAGGACTTGACTTTTATTCCCCTTCTTTAAAGCTTTGATCAATGAAAAACTGTATTTAATCACTTTCCTAAATATGAATCTGCTTCTTCAGAAGTGCTGTCACTTCTTAAGAAAGCAAAGTCTATACCAGAATCTTATGTCCCTTTTCTAATTTCACTGAAGAGGCTAAAAATTAAGTATATATTTTATGATCCTCTTTTTTATAACCTTTTTATAAAGGGTGTTTTATAACCTTTTTTTAAAATTTTATCTATCATTATCCTACTCTTCATCAATTCCCTCGCTGAAGTGAAAATATGGAGAGAAAGATTATTGAGAAATTTTGGACAATAATTATTTTGGGGTTTTCTTCATGTATGCTAAAATGTGATACTTTCTCAAAGATATTTAGTTAATGGATCAGCTCTTCTGTGCACCCCCTTATTTATTCTGTGTGTGCAATAGGTTTCAAATGATAATTATTTTGTGGAAAAACGCTGGCAGACAAGTAGCGAGCTCTAGTACCTTTGTGCTATATTATGGTATTTCTAGAAAGTTGGAGAAATAAAGCAAATGAATATAAGGCAAACTACACCTGGTTACATACTTCCTATTCTTGGAACTTAAAGAACAGGATATTTTATACAAAACCACATACATTTTTGTATATTTTATTTAGAAGATTTCTTTATATTTTGTTTCAGAAAATGCCAAGTTTATGTTGTCACTCACATGCATGAAAACCCACCTTTGTTTGAGGAACTGTTAGATATGATGAGAGGTTTTGAAATATCAACATGAAGCATTTGTAAAACAAAGCATCTGCCAAACAGAAAAGTATTTTATACATCACCTTTACATTGAAAATCCAAGTTTAGTCTCCTACAAATGTACATAATACCAGGATAACAAGCCATCTGGATGTAAGGAATGCCTCCGTTAAACCCACAGAATAGTAAATAATACAGGGAATGATAGGTAGAGAACATGTGGTTATAGATCTTTGAGGAGAAGCTTTAGTTACACTTCAGTTGAGCCTAACAATTGCACAGCAAATGATTCCTGGTCTTTGTTAAAGAAAATAGACTAGACTCCTTTATTTATCCAAGAATGTAAATAGAGAAGTCCATTGGACAGATGGAAATCCTGCAGCATTTGAAAGACTGGAAAATTCTATAGGGTTTCTAGTGATATACCTGATAATATTAATGGGTCTGGCACTGAGATACAAAATAGCCTGAGTGAAAGAAATTCTAACTGGTTTTGGTACCTTAGACAACAATAAGGTTGAAAGTGTTTGTAGATATGTCCAGTACTAAGAACACAATAATTTAGAAAGAAATTCATACACCAGTTTTGCGTCCGTACAACTTAGCCAGTGCAGTAGATATGTAAGAGTAGCATGGGTCAGTTTACTCAATGTTTGTAAAAAAGCACTTTTACCATGTCATAGTTATAGGGTGTCAGAGAATATCTAATGGTATCACTTAATATGTTATTGGAGCTGATTCCCTCTTTTTATCTTTTTGCTTCAAGAATTTTCAGAAGTATGTTTTTTACTATTCAATCACCAGATCAAAACCTCAGAGTTAAATAAAGTAAAAAGATGTATACTGCTTTAAGATGTACCACAACCTCTCTACTTGGAGATTACACAGTGATGCAAGCTCACCCAAATTTCTGAGCAGGATCATTTAGGAGTTCTTGAAACTCTAAAAAACCTTTTATTTGATAGCATCTCTTATTATATATGCCTACCGTTTGAAAAAAGATAAGCCCTTTAAGTTTCACCACTAAATTTTCATTTAGTTCTAAAAGTAAAATAACCATTTATTTTTAATTAAGTAGAAGTAATACAATAATTAGAGCAGAAATTACATTGTCTGCTTGCACTTTTGCCTTCACTGTAGCTATTTGTTTTCCCTGTCTTTATCAATATTGCTTGCTTTCAGTTCTGTGGTACATTGGGTTCTTGCATCTGAAGTGCTGTCACCTATCTTCCTGTTTCACACACTGCCAAGCTCCTGGGGCTTGCAATACAAATATAAAATGCATGAATAGTTTCTTATTATCTAAAAAGAGTACACAGAAGTAACAACAACATATCAAATTGCATCTGAACAATAGTTCAAAGGGAAACTTTAAAATTATATCCAATTCTGATATAAAAAATAAGAAATCATTTTTTTGTCAAAGTACTCTTTATTTAAAAAAGTAATATTTTTCAATATTTGCATTTGTGATGATATTCCTCTGTGACTCAAACTGTCTATGCAAAGAACTGTCTATGAAAAGAATCAAGATACCTAAATCTCTGTGTCTATACATGGGTATTAAAGCTCTCCTTATAATTAGTGGAAATCTAAGACTCAATTCAGTTGCTGACTGTATGTTTCTAGTGCCAATTGTCATATCCTAAAGTACTGGAGATATCTACTCTGAACTGGCACATATGCCACAGGTCTTGAAGATGCTTGCTCTTCTGGAGCAGAAACTGACAGTATATTCTAGATTTGGAAACCATTTGTGTTCTGTGATAAGTAAATGAGTTTTGCTCCTCTGCATGAGAGTACCTCATCAGCGAAGGATGAAGTACTAAACCTTTTTCACTCACTCTAACTAGATCACCATCTTTGGCACTCACAGAGTTGGAGGGCACTCCAACTTTGAGTCAGAGGGCACCTTTGAAAGGTTGTTTAATCCAACCCCCCCTGCAATGAGCAGGGACAATGGGAGGGTGAGGAACAATGGGAGGTCAGATTCCTAATGTCTCGATCTCTTAAAATCTTTTAAATTTTCTGATTTAAAATTAAGTGATGAGCGGAAATGTTGTTTCACCAAAGCTGAATGGGACCTAAGACACTTCATGGCTCCAGATACTCACCAATTGAGTAATCTCTGATTTTTATACCCAAAAAACCCCAAAATCTAATATTCTAGCAGACTGGAAATTTAGGTGCTCACGATAGGTTCTCCTTTGTGAAAAAACAAACAAACAAAACAAACAAAACAAAACAGCAGCCAAAAAAACCCACCAAAAAACAAAACAAAACAAAACAACAAACTGGAGCTGAATCTGGAGGGCAAAAAGGAGAATACATTCATTTCAGTTCAGGTGCAACTGAGGTATGGAAGTAGCTGGTATTGCCATGTTTCAGCTTGTGGCTGAAAGAGGTGAAAGGTTAAAAAAATGAGCCCAAGTGAATGGAACTGTGATTGCTCTGGGTGCCTTAGAAGACAACTCCTCACCTTGGCTGGGTGGTTTAAGAGTAACAAACTCCCATCATGCTATCATCCCTATTATTCTCTTGTCTGATCCTGACCAGAAAGCTTTCAACCCACCTGTCATCCATCCTGTACAACAACTCTGTACATTTGATTTGCTTCTTCAGAGGCAGGGCAACTCTTTGACCCTAATCTTCCCTGTCTGCAGTTCCTGAAGAGTCAGTATTCATACATTGTAACACCCCAGTTATATGAGCTGTACCATCACGTGTCAGCTATTCCAACACCATTATATTGTGTGACCTTACGAGTTGCTCCAGTTACTCCTGTTTGTTTCTCAGGCAGTGTGCATTTGGGCATGTGCATTTGAGACTGGTGTCCTTTTGTCCCTGAGGTCTCTTGCAATTGTCTTTATATACCCTATGCTTTTCACTTTTCAACCATTTCCTCACTTAACTGAGTGTTTTTATCTCTCTCATTATTATTCTTTTTACAGCTCATTTTATCAGCTCTTTTAACCAGCTTTTTTACACAAAACTGTAGGTAGAGATGCTTTTGCTGAATTTAGTCTGGCACAGTCCATCTCTTTCTAGCGGTTATCAGTCCTCAGAAAGCTCCAACTTAACTACAGGGCCCTTGACCCTTGTGTTCAGAGCCAAATAGTCGCCTGAGGTCACTGCAGAAGTGTCATTGGTCCCCACACAGACAAGCAGCAAAAAGACTTTGTTCAAGAGTTGGACCAGAATCAGTGGTCTCTCCACAGAATTCCTGATCCAAAATCCTGTAAAGCAACAATGTTTTCCCAGGCAGTAAGTCAGGTTGCAGACCTAGACTTCCATTTTCCCGCAGACAGGAATCTTCCATAACTACCACCCATTGCTTCCTCATGGCAAAGGCATGTAACTCAGACTTGGCCCACCACTGTGACCTCCCCAGGAAGAGGTTTATCCTCTCTGTGCGACATTTAGGCAGTAAACCCATTCTGCAGTTGCAGGTTTGGGTGTGCAAGGAGCTGTCCACCTGCTGCCAGAATTCAAATGCTCCCAGCTTTCACCACATCAAGAGTCTCCATTTGCCACCTGAATGAATGCAATCTCTGGCTGTTCCTCCTTCTGTTCAGCTGGGAATTTCGGCTCATGTGTCTGCAGGGTATCTGTAAGGATCCCATCAATCTCATTTTCATTTGTCCTGTTGCTGCACAGTCTGTTCTTCACCTCCAGAAGCTTTGTTTTTGCTAGGCAACACAGCTTTTCAACCAGAGCACATATGCAAGCATGGGCACCGCCTTCACTTGTTTCCATGGGAGATCTTTGGACTCCCTGCAGCTCTAAGAGGAAGTCTCCAATGTGCTGGGATGGTTGCTGTTGTTGAGGCTTGTGTTTTGTGCCCTGTGGCACATCATTACATATTGAACAGGCTTATGCTGTCCTTAGATGCTGCTGGATCCCTTCCACATGCCCCCTGCACAAGCTGCTGT
This sequence comes from Empidonax traillii, assembly GCF_003031625.1. Taxonomy (NCBI): domain Eukaryota; kingdom Metazoa; phylum Chordata; class Aves; order Passeriformes; family Tyrannidae; genus Empidonax; species Empidonax traillii. The sequence continues at coordinate 292,226 of NW_020955272.1, forward strand.
CCAAACTACTGCATTTGTGAGCTGCTTCTGTTTGTTGTGCTCATGTTTAGTGGTCACCCTCACTTTAACCTGCGGGTTTACTGGTCAAGTGTGCTGGGGGTGCAGATTCTGCTTTGGCTAGCTTTGTCACATTACCAACAGCAAAACTACAGGCAGGGGAAAAAAAAAACCACTCAAAAATTCCTGTAGATAATTTTTTTTTTCTTCCAGGTAAAAATGACACATTTAAGATCACTATCAACATATTGGCACAGATCAGTATATTTGTTTTTATGTCTAGCTGTACTGTTTAACCCTTCACTACTTAACATCTGGGTTTGGGGATTTCAGATTTCCCCTTTGGGACCATCACAGACTTGCCAACCCTCAGAAGAATCTATTTGGAGATCTGTCTGCACAGTGAGATATCAGGGAGTGCCTTACAGAGTGCTTGGAATTGCAGAATCACAAAATTGCTGTAGCTGGGAAAGGACTTCTGCAAATCACCTAGTCCAATCCCCTCTGCTCAGAGCAGAGTGAGATAATACAGGTTGCTCAAGGCCCCATCCTGTTGGATTTCAGTAGACAGAGGGATCACAGCATCTTGAGGCAACTCATTCAGTCTTTGAGCACCATCATAGTAAAAATGTTCTTATGTTTAAATGCAATTTCATCTCTTTTAGTTTGTCTCTCTTGCATCTTGTCTTGTCACCTGTCACAAAAGTCTGGCTTTACCTTCGTTACTGCCCTTCACCACGTGTGTATGCAGACTGATAGGAAGCCCCTGCATCTCCTTCTCTCCAAGTTAAACGCTTCCAGCTCTCTCTCTCTCTCTCTGCTTGACTGTTGCTCCAAGCTCTCAATCAGCCAGCTCTAGGATGTCTGTGTCTCTCTTGTGTGAGAGAGCCTGGACCTGGACACAGTGCACTAAATGATCTCACCAGGGGGAAGGATCACCTCTCTCCAAGATGCAAAAAGTCGCCTCCTCAATCTGCTGAAAATGCTTTACCTAATGTAGGCCAGAAGGCTCTTTGCCACAAGAGCACTTCTCTATGATTCCACTGCAATTAGATTGGATAAAGAATTCAGTCTCTGGGAGAACTCTGGTGGGCATTAAGCTTATTTTCAGTGTTTTCTATCAAGAATTATAGACTTTGGAACTGTGGGAGGGAGATGAAGAAGGAAGAGAACACCCATAACCTTGTGTGCATGACACAAGCAGGGTGGAGGGACCAGTCAAAAGAACTTACCTGAGACTAGGTATAGGGTATAGGGCCCGTTTAAATCCCCTAGGTGTGCCACATGAGCCATGAGAGATAGAGGGGAGAGCTGTATTGCACAACGTGCTGCCTACGTCTATGAGTAGAAATGCCAGAGGCTTTTGTACCGTGTTGGGGCCTGTGCTATGTAGTGTTCAGTAGGGATGGTATTTTAAAGTAGATACCACAAACTGCACCAATCCAGCTGGTGTCAGTGCCAGGTACTTAGTGTACTTGTATAGATGGGGCTATAGAAACAAAATTCAAGTGATTATTAGAAGTGTTTTATCATTAAGATGTCACTAAATCATTAAGATATCACTAAATCTCTAATTTAGTGGTATCTTTCTTCAAAGAGTGAACAAGTCCTGACATAATTCTCAAGGTATATTCCACAGAAACAGATTTTTCTAAAAAGATGGAACAAACACAATTTATTTTATATTTCAAGAGGAATTTCTGAGTAGAAAGGCAGAAACACCTATTTTAGATAAGATTAGTACAACAGTGGAATAGGTGATCTGCTGTATTCTACAGTACCAGATAAAAGATACTGTTTTTAGGCAAAGTAGATTGCTTTAAATGGAAGAAATTCACAACAGATTTTAGGAAACATTAGTCTATGGAGAGTGGTCAATAGGTAGAAAATCTGAGAACCAAAGATAATAAATATTTTCAAGTAACCAAGGAATACATCAACTTTGACTGAAGGATAATGGTAAGCTTGAAAAGCTTGAGTTTGCATATAGTAAGCTGTTCTAGCTAAATGTCAGAAGGGAATTGCTGACTGAGCAGACTAATTTATTCCTGGATTTGCAGTGATTTATGTCTTACAGAATTGGCTTTTTGGTTGTTTTTTGTTGGTTTTTTTTCCCCACATAAACAAGCAATGAATGACTGTTCTTTTATATTTTTAACTTTCAGTCCCTATGGATTGGTGTGGTGTGGACAAATTACTTGGTGAATTATCCCATAGCCAATTCCACATGTCTGCGTACTTGTGATGGTTTTAGTCTAGGCCTTCCTTGGTGACCAATTTGTAACCAAGGAAGGAGCCAAGTACCCAGTATTCCACACAATTTTTACGTAAACCAGAGTATAAATAAGTCGGAGATTAGAGACCTCGCTCTCTTCTCTTCCGGCAAGGTCTGGGAACAGTGGGTCCCTGCGT
>NW_020955272.1:296404-310515 GCF_003031625.1 Empidonax traillii
AATGAATGGAAGGAGTATCTCACTTTCCTTGATTGGAATGAATGGAAGGTGTATTTCACTTCCCTCAATTTTGACATTAAAGGCCTGCTAAAGGAGATCCCCATCATTACAATTGGCTCTAATTTTTACTTAAATTGTTTAGTAACAATCCTAGTACTGGTGAAGGCGGTGAAAGAGTTATTTAAAACTAAACGAATAGTGCTGTGTTGCCTTCTGTACTGTAGAAAAAGCCAGACCTCTAGAGGATTCACTGGAACTTTGGGAAGGGTCTTAGAAAGACCAGTTTCTGAATGGCAAAGAGCATGAGTAAATTTCAGCAAACTGGTAGGGCGTGTGACACCTCCCATTGTTTAGGACTTCACGCCAGAACAAGTGTCTAATCCTGACGAAATAGCACGTTGTTTAGTTGAAGGGTGTCTTTCATACGATGATCCAAATACGCAGCTCCTTGCTTTATGCTGGGATCTAGTGACAGCTTATGGAGCTGCCATAAATCACTATCAAAAGCCTAGGGCAGAAGCAGAAAGTCAAACTATGTTACCTAAAACAAATGATGCCCCTATTGAGTCTACAGACGTCGGAATACAGACTCAACCCGAAATCAACACCGTCTCTATTGAACTAACTGAGTGTGGAACACAAACTCAACCCGAAATCAGCACCATCTCTGTTGAACTGACTGAGTGTGGAACACAAACTCAACCCGAAATCAGCACCATCTCTGTTAAACTGACTGAGTGTGGAACACAAACTCAACCCGAAATCAGCACCGTCTCTGTTGAACTGACTGAGTGTGGAACACAAACTCAACCTGAAATCAGCACCATCTCTGTTAAACTGACTGAGTATGGAACACAAACTCAACCCGAAATCAACACCGTCTCTGTTAAGCTGACTGAATGTGGAACACAAACTCAACCTGAAGTCAATACCATGTCTGTTAAGCTGACTGAGTGTAGGACACAAACTCAGCCTGAAGTTAGTGTTATCTCCGTTAAGTCAACTGAGCATGGAACACAAACCCAACTTAAAGTCAGCACAGCTTCTACTAAATCCGTTAAAACTGGAGTCCAGACTGTAAATCTCGTGAACACTGGAACTCAGACTACAACATCTAATATTAAGACTACAACAGAGATGAAGACCCAAACTACCAACCCGAGAATCACTATTGCTCCCCTAACTAAGAAGAAAATATAAATAAAGAATAGTGCAGAAGCTACAGGCCTAGTTCCACGATTAAGGCGTATAAAAGGAGAAAAAGAAGAGGAAGAAAAAGAAGAAGAAGAAGAAGAAAAAGAAAAAGAAGGAGCAAAAAGACTTGCCAGCCCCATGGAACCTATCCCATCCAGCTATGTAGTAGTGAACGAATGAACGGCTGCAAAAAAGAAAGAAGCAGCAGCGAGAGAAAGAACACGCCCAAAGGAATTAGGAGCACACCCAAAAGAAAAGAGAACACACTTAATGGAAAAAAGGGCGGCAGCACAAATGACCAATAAACCACCAAAAAAAAAGCTAATACCCAAATATTCTCTTCTTAACTTTCCAGCGGAAAATACAGAAGAACAGTTGAGACCTTCATCCCAAAATCTGAAAGACTACTCGCTACCTCCACCTCGAGGGCTTAGACAACGGAACAGAAGCCTATCCCCGCTACATGCTCAGTCTCTGCCTCCACGTGAAAGAGGCAGAGAGAGAGAGAAAGCGGTTCCACATAGAAGCGTCAAAAGAAAAGTGGAAATGGTTCCACATAGAAAAAACCCTTATTCCGAAACAGAAATTGTGCAAACGAGTGAAATACTGCGAACAATGACCCCAGCAAAACTCCGGGATCTACAACGGGATTACAGCCGCCGGCCTGGTGAACAAATTCTCACCTAGCTGGTAAAATGTTGGGATAATGGAGCCAAAAGTCACTTGTTAGAGAGTCATGAGACACAGCAACTAGGATCCCTCGCTATGGACCGTGAAATAAAACAGAAAATCGCGAGAGAAACATACAATCTCAGTCTCTGACTCCAAATCCTCCACGGTGTGAGGAAAAAATACCCGTTTAAAGAATATTTAATGAGTTCGCCAAAGAAGTGGACGACTGCAAAAGAAAGCGTCCAATACTTAAAAAAATTAGCCATACTGGAACTCATATATTGCAATTCAGACTATTACGACTGTTTGGAACCAGAAAAGATTGCCTGTACAGAGCCTATGTGAAGGCAAGTGATTAAAAGTACCCCTGCATCGTACCTCAACTGTTTGATATCAATTTACAATCCAAAAACGGATAAACCAACTGTGGACACCATGTGTTCATGGATAAGGACTATAGCCGAAAATTTAGAAAGGTCCTCTGATGCCCGACACCGACCTACCCATCCTAAGGAAGCACTGAAGAGACCCTATGAATATTTTAGATATAGAGATGACTATAAGAACATAGATGATATAGTTTACATAGATTATAGAGACTACGGAGGCAGACCAATAAAGTGGTTTCGACCACGATTTCGACCTCGATCTTGGTCCCGGCCTCATTCACAGTCTCCTTTCCTAGCACGCAGAAGGAGAAGATACCCCAGACGGAAATCACGCAACCAACTGTAATCTTATCTGCGTAATAAGGGAGAAAACATGAAGAAGTAAAATGATACACCCACTTCCAAACTTGAAGACAGAATAAGAAAATTACAACAAAAAGAAGACAACAAAAAAGTTGTCTATGTAGTTGATGCAAATGCCCTGCAATCCCTGAAACACAAAAAGATAGAAGTCCACTTTAACAATAACAAGAAAGCTTCTAAGAAAGCAAAGTCAAAGTCGGACGATGAATACTCTGATCAAAACCAATAGAGAAGCCCTGCCTTCTGCCAGGAGAAGGATAGGGACCAGGAAAATAATAAGGTTTACTGGGCTGTGTAAGTTCGATGGCCTGACACATCAGATCCTCAGAAATACCAAGCTTTGGTAGATACTAGTGCCCAGTGTACTTTAATGCCATCGAAACATAAGAGTGTAAAAGCCGTTTCTATTTCTGAAGTAACCGGAGAATCTCAAAAATTGTCAGTAGTAAAGGCCGATATGAGCTTGACAGAAAACCAATGGCAAAAGCATTCCATTGTGACAAGACCAAAAGCCCCTTGCATTCTTGGTATGGACTACCTAAAAAGAGAATACTTCAAAAACCCAAAAGGGTACCGATGGGCTTTCGGTGTAGCCACGGTGATTGAAGAAAAGTCCAAACAATTGTCTGCCCTATCTGACCTCTCAGAAGACCCTTCCGTTGTAGAACTACTCCAAGTCAAAAATCAGCAAGTGCCTATAGCCACCGCAACTGTACACAAGCGACAGTATAAGACAAACCGAGATGCTGTAATCCCCATTCACAAGATGATCAAGAAATTAAAAAGCCAAGGAGTGGTCAGCAAAACACACTCACCCTTCAACAGCCCTATCTGGCCTGTACGTAAATCTAATGAAGAATGGAGACTAACAGTAGACTATCGTGACTTAAATGAAGTCACGCCACCATTAAGTGCTACTATACCAGACATGTTGGAACTCCAGTATGAGCTGGAATCCAAGACAGCAAAGTGGTACGCCACTATTAATATTACTAATGCGTTTTTCTCCATTCCCTTGGCAGCAAAGTGCAAACCACAGTTTGCTTTCACCTGGAAGAGTATGCAGTACACCTGGAATCGATTGCCCCAGAGGTGGAAGCACAGTCCAACCATTTGCCATGAACTAATCCAAGCCACCCTAGAGAAGGACAAAGCCCCAGAGCACCTGCAGTACATCGATGACATCATCGTATGGAGGAACACAACAGAAAAAGTTTTTGAAAAAGAACAAAAAATCATCCAGATTCTCCTTGAAGCTGGTTTTGCCATCAAGAGAAATAAAATCAAGGGACCTGCCAGAGAGATTCAGTTCCTAGAAATGAAATGGCAAGATAAACGTCGTCAAATTCCAACAGATGTCATCAATAAAATTATAGCAATGGCTCCACCGACAAACAAGAAAGAAACCCAAGCTTTTCTGGAAGCCATAAACTTCTGAAGAATGCACATTCCCGAGTACAGCCAAATTATAAGCCCTCTTTACTTTGTGACCCGTAAAAAGAACAACTTCCAATGAGATCCTGAACAACAACAGGCTTTCAGGCAAATCAAACAAGAGATTGCACATGCTGTGACTCTTGGGCCAATCAGGACGGGACCAGATGTAAAGAACGTACTTTACTCTACAGCTAGAAGTAAAGGTCCCTCCTAAAGCCTCTGGCAAAAAGTGCCTAGTAAGACGCAAGGGCGACCACTTAGTTTCTAGAGCCAAAGCTACAGAAATTCTGAGGCCAATTACACCCCTATAAAAAAAGAAATCTTAGCGGCATATGAAGACATACGAGCAACCTCAAAAGTGATTAGTACCGAAACACAGCTCTTCCTGGCACCCCGATTACCAGTGCTGAGCTGGATGTTCAAAGATAAAGTGCCCTCTACGCATCATGCCACCGATGCCACGTAGAACAAGTGAATAACCTTGATCACGCAACGTATCCGAATAGGAAACTCAAATCGCCCTGGAATTTTGAAAATTATAACCAATTGGCCTGAAAGTAAGAACTTCAGTCTAGCAGATGAAGAAAAAGAAGAGCCAGTGAGTCAAACTGAAGAAACTCCACCATATAATCAGCTGCCAGATGAAGAAACACGCTATGCCCTTTTCACTAACAGTTCTTGCCGCATTGTAAAAAAAAGCCGGAAGTAAAAAGCAGCTGTGTGAAATCCCACCCGAAGGGTGGCAAAAGCCACTGAAAGTAAAAGTGAATCAAGTCAATTTACAGAACTCAAAGCTGTCCAATTAGCCCTGAACATTGCAGAAAGAAAAGAATAGCCAAAACTCTACCTATACACCGATTCGTGAATGATAGCCAATGCCCTTTGAAAATGGCTAGACAGGTGAAAGAAAATGAATTAGAGACGTAGAAAAAAACCCATCTGAGCTACCGATTTGTGGCAAGACATCGCTGCCAGAGCAAAGAAACTAAATATGAAAGTCCGCCATGTTAATGCCCATGTGCCCAAAGATCGAGCTAATGAAGAACATGCTCATAACAAACAGGCAAACCGTACTGCACAAGTCAAAGTATCACAAATAAACCTAGACTGGCAGCAAAAAAGAGAATTGTTCCTAACTCGATGGGCCCATGATGCTTCAAGCCATCAGGGCCGAAATGCCACCTATAAATGGGCACGAAACCGAAAGGTAAATATAGCCATGGACACTATTTCCCAGGTTATTCATAACTGTGAAACCTATACTGCCATTAAAAAGACCAAAAAGTTGAAACCCCTGTGGTATGATGAACGCTGGGACAAGTATAAATACGAAAAAGCATGGCAGGTTGATTACATCACATTGCCACAAACCCGCCAAGGTAAACACTATGTGCTTACCATGGTAGAAGCGACTACTAGATGGTTAGAAACATATTCAATACCACATGCAACAGCCCAAAATACCATTCTAGGTCTTCAAAAGCAAATCCTGTGGAAACATGGCACTCCAGACCGAATTGAGTCAGACAACAAAACTCATTTTAAGAATAATCTAGTGGCCACTTAAGCACGGGAGCATGATATTGAATGAATGTATCACATTCCATATCATGCACCCGCTACTGGAAAAGTCGAAAAAATAATAGACTGTTAAAAACAACTCTGAAGACACTAGGTAAAAGTACTTTCAAAAACTGAGACAAACACTTAGCCAAGGCCACGTGGCTGGTTAACACTAAAAGCTCTATCAATCGAACTAGTCCTGCCCAAACAGAATCCCTCCACACTATAGATAAAGACAAAGTTCCAGTGATCCATCTAAGAAGTATGTTAAGAAAAACTGTTTAGATTACTCCTTCCTCAGGCCAAGACAAACTCATTCGTGAAATTGTTTTCACTCAAAGACCCAGAAATACCTAGTGGGTAATGAAAAAAGATGGAAAAAATCCACTGCGTGCCCCAAGAAAATTTAACCTTAAAGAAAAACTAATCATGTGTTTTGAGTTGTGTTTTGCAAAAAACCAATCACCAAATAAGAAAAACCTGAACAATTAATGCCAGTGTCCAACCCAGACCAAAAGACAAGCCCTGAAAACGAAAACTGTGATTGTAACCTAAAGGCCAAGAATGAAAACCAAACCAATCCTGATGCTGACGCTGATTCTTCTACAAGAAAATGAATGCTCTGAAAAATGAACAAGGACTATATACAAATATGTATATGTGTATATATGCACAGAGTATAAGTAAACGTGAAATATAAGTTTTACGTAAAAATAGTATAGAATAAGGAGTAGAGAATGTAATGGTTTTAATCTAGGCCTTCCTTGGTGACCAATTTATAACCAAAGAAGGAGCCAAGTACCCAGTATTCCACACAATTTTTACGTAAACCAGAGTATAAATAAATCAGAGATTAAAGACCTCACTCTCTTCTCTTCCAGCAAAGTCTAGGAACAGTGAGTCCCTGCGTTGATCTCGCTTATCTAAGGCTGAAGCCTGCAGAATCCGCTATCCTACCACGTGAGAGTTTGGAGAGTGCTAGCTGTAACTGCCAATCCTGCTGTTCTAAGAGACGTGGTGAAATCTGTTTTGTTAGTTATTAGTATAGTTCAATCTAGTATACCTGTTTGGTGTCCCTTTTGTTCCCTTTTATCCCCTTTTTCCCTTTCCCTATCCCTGCGGGGGGTGGACCCCCTTTTCCTGTGTATATAGCATCTTAACTATATATAACTGTAATTTGCGTAAATATATTTTTATATAAACAGCTTAATTGTGAGTTCTTTAATTTTTATAGCTTCTTTCTCCTTTAACCTAAGGAAAAAAAGAAGAGAGGAAGAGAACTACTATCCTAGCTTTCAGGCATTTAACAAGGAGCCAAGTCCAAACCGTCACAGTACTGTACTATTTCTGCTTTTAAAGATATAAAATAAATCTCAAGTCAAAACCATGCTATTTTCATACAAGAAGTAAATAAGTTGCTGTGATTTATTGGAAATGCCATTCACAAAAGAACCTTGGGCCTCCAATATGCAGATGTTTAGAGGGAGCATACATCTGTCTGTGTTAGTCTTCAGTTTCTGTATATAATGTATACTTTTCCATGAGAGATTTCCGACAGCCATTTCCTATGTATGTAAAAGCAGGACCATTCAGTATAAGAAAAAGGGCCGGGCAGTTTATATGATTATCACAATGTATACAAATTCATATTTGTATGTATTAATAAAATATAGTCTTTATTTAAAGTCCCAAGGAAGACATCTGCAACACCGCATTTCCTTTTAACTAGTCTGAATCTATGATTAACTTGTTAATATATATGCATTAATTTCACCTGCTGACCTTGTACCTGCTGATGGCAATTCTTATCAAGCATCAGACTTGCCTATTATGTTAGAATACTGCGTTTTAAAGATGGAGCACTTTTTTTTTTTTTTTTCCTAAGTGACTGAAAGAAGCTAAAGCACCTTTGGTGGGGTGACTCTTTCATGTTGGCTTGTCCACTTAGTGTATGTCTTCAAAGAGCCTTTTAGCACAGCTGGAGATGTAGTTCGTGCTAACAGGATTTCTCTGTTTTTTGAAATATGGGACAACCTATCTGACAAAATAGATCAGAACACTACAACTTTTTTTTTTAAAGCATGTTTCAGGAGCTGGGAAAAAGACTGTAGAGGCTGAAAATACTTTGATTAAGCTGGTTGCCTATTTTTTGGCATTTCTTATAAAGCAGCTATGATGTATTGACAATAGTATTTTCAGATCTACAAATCAAAATTATTTAACAAATTTTTAAGTCTGACAGTTGTTTGAGAGGACATAAAAATCCTGTCATCTTTGATGACATCTTAACTGTTGAACTAAATATTTCACATTAATAGACTAGCGGGGGGAAAAGTAAGATCCTTCGCAAAGCAAGTAAATGTTTTTGGCATATTTGTTAAAATTCAGAGTTAAAAAAGAACTGACATGTATTTGAACATCTAAAGGTTTACATTAGTGTACTATATAACAATTTTTTGAAGTATTTTGTTTTCATAATTAAGAATATATGAATGTAACGAAGTCAAATATTCACTAATTTGAAACACCTAAATCAGGGCTTATAATGAAAAACTAATTCTTTAATTTATGCATTTCTAACAATTTTTATTAATAGCAGGATTACATATACTGGAAATTATTCCCGTAAATCCAGTCATATAATACTTAGGTTTCTAGTTTAAATGTGTAGGTTGTCTCTCTCGTCATTTTAAAAAGATATACAAATGGAATTGCTTGCGTTTATGAGATGTTTACCTATTTTTAGCCAGATAGACTGAAGTAGATGTTCAATTTTCACATGACTAAAGCTAAGTGAGATCAAACTTTGCATTCTTATTATTTTTTCTACATCCTTTCCCCCACCTTGTACTGATTTCTTCACAGAGCAAGATAATATTCTAAAAAGAAATTGTAATGCCATAGGAAAAGGAATTATTTGTAAGTATGGTTCCTGTTGCACTTATTGAAGAAGTTGGATTTTGAGTAGCAAATATGGTAGGGAACTACAAGGAGAAAATAAAAAGTGCTTACAATTTCAGTTTTGACAAGTAAACTATCAGTCCTGCTTGAAATTAAGCAAATTCCAAGAACCAAAATGTATACAACCCAGAAAACCTGTGCCACCCACATTATTATAAACACTGGTTTTTGATCATCTCTCTAGATTTCACTGCTTATATTACTGGAGGGATCATTGCTGCTACCAGTACAGGCATTACATATTATAAGAAGCATAATTAGGCTTGGCAGATATTTGGTTCTATTGATACAACGTGTATTCTATGTGTGATTCAGAAGTGTTACTCCACAGTTGGTGTGATCTTATCCCAGAGACTGAAAACTTCTGCAGCTGAAACACAACAGTGCCCCTCTTATGGGATATCTTTTAATTCAGAGTAATCAAGAGGGATCCAGTTGATGCTTCCTGAGGCTGTTGCAGAGTGGTCTAATGCACAGAAAGTATAGCAAAGTGGAAGATTTGTTTCAGTGGCTTGCAACAGAATTCAAATGCTCAAATCGATATTAATACACCATTTTGTGTTCTGCATGGTCAGTCTGGAGGCCAGGACTGGAAAATGTTGGAAAATAGAAATGATTACAAGTAGCTATATACAGTTCTATTATCATATAAAAACAGTTTTGAGTTGGCTGCCCACAACTATTTCATGATGTTAACCTTAATTTCTCTGTTCTTTCCAACTCAGTAAAGAAATTAAGAATAATAACATCTCTTGGGCTTACCAGGAAGCACTGAATTGTACACCAATACAACCAAACAACTAAAAAAACTTTTAATATTTAATTAAAATACTAAAAGTTACGCACTTTGATATCTTACCCCTGGGTCATAAAACCAAATGAGAGACAAATTTTGTCTATCCCATTTGAAATTGAACTATAAAAAAAAAAATAAATCCTGTGTAAGGATTTCTGCTGCTGTTGAAACAAAGATTTGTGTTGGTTGGGTTGAACTGTGTGCAGAGAAAAATTTCAGTTAATGATATACAATCATCTACTAGATATAGAGAGAGGAGCACAATTATCTGAGTTTTCTTTTTGTTTAAAACTTTTACTTGCCTAACTGGCAAACACAAAAGTGTTACTTCATAAGCATTGAGTTTCAATTCATGTTCTATTGTCCTTCTACATTGTTTCTATATCTATTACCAAACATATATATTTATATATATATACTGCATTACCTGTTTACAAATATAGACACAGATGTTCAGACACAGCATTTAAAAATGTCTGTTATTATTTTGGTTGATTGGGCTATATGCAGGCATTTTGTAACCAGATTACAAAGATAATTACAGAATAATTTTCTTTTCAACTATAATTAGCCCATATTTCAAGTTAATCATGATACATCTAGCAGAATGTTTATATTGTCAGAAACACACACAGATAAGCTTCAGATCTAGAAACATAGCTAATTGCCCTATGCAAAAAAAATTGGAATGTTTCTGTGGTTTTGTTCTTTAATTATGGTGCCTTTTTTTTTTTTTTTTTCCAAGTGAATAAGTGTAGGTTTCCCCTGGAGGTAAGTGAACAGTTAAAAAGCTTTGAACTCAGTGTTTCAAGGTTTTTATAGGATTTTCCAAATATCCAAAATTAATACATGCAAAACAGGTTTACCAGATATATTCTCTGCAACCCCTGGCCAAAATCTTGGGGGTTTTACATAAAATTTTGTAAACTGGTGTAGACTTCAAGAAGGTCAACAACTTGACATTCTTTGACTGTACAGCAAATTATTCTGCAAGGATTGTCTTGTCACGAAACATGAAAAGGCTATTAATTCAATAAAATGTCTTCAATTTCTCTAGATGCCCCTGAAATCAGAAAAAAAAAATATANTTCCTGGATTTGCAGTGATTTATGTCTTACAGAATTGGCTTTTTGGTTGTTTTTTGTTGGTTTTTTTTCCCCACATAAACAAGCAATGAATGACTGTTCTTTTATATTTTTAACTTTCAGTCCCTATGGATTGGTGTGGTGTGGACAAATTACTTGGTGAATTATCCCATAGCCAATTCCACATGTCTGTGTACTGTACTATTTCTGCTTTTAAAGATATAAAATAAATCTCAAGTCAAAACCATGCTATTTTCATACAAGAAGTAAATAAGCTGCTGTGATTTATTGGAAATGCCATTCACAAAAGAACCTTGGGCCTCCAATATGCAGATGTTTAGAGGGAGCATACATATGTCTGTGTTAGTCTTCACTTTCTATATATAATGTATACTTTTCCATGAGAGATTCCCGACAGCCATTTCCTATGTATGTAAAAGCAGGACCATTCAGTATAAGAAAAAGGGCCGGGCAGTTTATATGATTATCACAGTGTATACAAATTCATATTTGTATGTATTAATAAAATATAGTCTTTATTTAAAGTCCCAAGGAAGACATCTGCAACACCGCATTTCCTTTTAACTAGTCTGAATCTATGATTAACTTGTTAATATATATGCATTAATTTCACCTGCTGACCTTGTGCATGCTGATGGCAATTCTTATCAAGCATCAGACTTGCCTATTATGTTAGAATACTGCGTTTTAAAGATGGAGCACTTTTTTTTTTTTTTCCTAAGTGACTGAAAGAGACTAAAGCACCTTTGGTGGGGTGACTCTTTCATGTTGGCTTGTCCACTTAGTGTATGTCTTCAAAGAGCCTTTTAGCACAGCTGGAGATGTAGTTCGTGCTAACAGGATTTCTCTGTTTTTTGAAATGTGGGACAACCTATCTGACAAAATAGATCAGAACACTACAACTTTTTTTTTTAAAGCATGTTTCAGGAGCTGGGAAAAAGACTGTAGAGGTTGAAAATACTTTGATTAAGCTGGTTGCCTATTTTTTGGCATTTCTTATAAAGCAGCTATGATGTATTGACAATAGTATTTTCAGATCTACAAATCAAAATTACTTAACAAATTTTTAAGTCTGACAGTTGTTTGAGAGGACATAAAAATCCTGTCATCTTTGATGACATCTTAACTGTTGAACTAAATATTTCACATTAATAGACTAGCGGGGAGAAAAGTAAGATCCTTCGCAAAGCAAGTAAATGTTTTTGGCATATTTGTTAAAATTCAGAGTTAAAAAAGAACTGACATGTATTTGAACATCTAAAGGTTTGCATTAGTGTACTATATAACAATTTTTTGAAGTATTTTGTTTTCATAATTAAGAATATATGAATGTAATGAAGTCAAATATTCACTAATTTGAAACACCTAAATCAGGGCTTATAATGAAAAACTAATTCTTTAATTTATGCATTTCTAACAATTTTTATTAATAGCAGGATTACATATACTGGAAATTATTCTCATAAATCCAGTCATATAATGCTTAGGTTTCTAGTTTAAATGTGTAGGTTGTCTCTCTAGTCATTTTAAAAAGATATACAAATGGAATTGCTTGCCTTTATGAGATGTTTACCTATTTTTAGCCAGATAGACTGGAGTAGATGTTCAATTTTCACATGACTAAAGCTAAGTGAGATCAAACTTTGCATTCTTATTATTTTTTTCTACATCCTTTCCCCCACCTCGTACTGATTTCTTCACAGAGCAAGATAATATTCTAAAAAGAAATTGTAATGCCATAGGGAAAGGAATTATTTGTAAGTATGGTTCCTGTTGCACTTATTGAAGAAGTTGGATTTTGAGTAGCAAATATGGTAGGGAACTACAAGGAGAAAATAAAAAGTGCTTACAATTTCAGTTTTGACAAGTGAACTATCAGTCCTGCTTGAAATTAAGCAAATTCCAAGAACCAAAATGTATACAACCCAGAAAACCTGTGCCACCCACATTATTATAAACACTGGTTTTTGATCATCTCTCTAGATTTCACTGCTTATATTACTGGAGGGATCATTGCTGCTACCAGTACAGGCATTACATATTATAAGAAGCATAATTAGGCTTGGCAGATATTTGGTTCTATTGATACAACGGGTATTCTAGGTGTGATTCAGAAGTGTTACTCCACAATTGGTGTGATCTTATCCCAGAGACTGAAAACTTCTGCAGCTGAAACACAACAGTGCCCCTCTTATGGGATATCTTTTAATTCAGAGTAATCAAGAGGGATCCAGTTGATGCTTCCTGAGTCTGTTGCAGAGTGGTCTAATGCACAGAAAGTATAGCAAAGTGGAAGATTTGTTTCAGTGGCTTGCAACAGAATTCAAATGCTCAAATCGATATTAATACACCATTTTGTGTTCTGCATGGTCAGTCTGGAGGCCAGGACTGGAAAATGTTGGAAAATAGAAATGATTACAAGTAACTATATACAGTTCTATTATCATATAAAAACAGTTTTGAGTTGGCTGCCCACAACTATTTCATGATGTTAACCTTAATTTCTCTGTTCTTTCCAACTCAATAAAGAAATTAAGAATAATAACATCTCTTGGGCTTACCAGGAAGCACTGAATTGTACACTAATACAACCAAACAACTAAAAAAACTTTTAATATTTAATTAAAATACTAAAAGTTACGCACTTTGATATCTTACCCCTGGGTCATAAAACCAAATGAGAGACAAATTTTGTCTATCCCATTTGAAATTGAACTATAAAAAAAAATAAATCCTGTGTAAGGATTTCTGCTGCTGTTGAAACAAAGATTTGTGTTGGTTGGGTTGAACTGTGTACAGAGAAAAATTTCAGTTAATGATATACAATCATCTACTAGATATAGAGAGAGGAGCACAATTATCTGAGTTTTCTTTTTGTTTAAAACTTTTACTTTCCTAACTGGCAAACACAAAAGTGTTACTTCATAAGCATTGAGTTTCAATTCATGTTCTATCGTCTTTCTACATTGTTTCTATATCTATTACCAAACATATATAATTATATATATATGCTGCATTACCTGTTTACAAATATAGACACAGATGTTCAGACACAGCATTTAAAAAGGTCTGTTATTATTTTGGTTGATTGGACTATATGCAGGCATTTTGTAACCAGATTACAAAGATAATTACAGAATAATTTTCTTTTCAACTATAATTAGCCCATATTTCAAGTTAATCATGATACATCTAGCAGAATGTTTACATTGTCAGAAACATACACAGATAAGCTTCAGATCTAGAAACATAGCTAATTGCCCTATGCAAAAAAAATTGGAATGTTTCTGTGGTTTTGTTCTTTAATTATGGTGCCTTTTTTTTTTTTTTTCCTAGTGAATAAGCGTAGGTTTCCCCTGGAGGTAAGTGAACAGTTAAAAAGCTTTGAACTCAGTGTTTCAAGGTTTTTATAGGATTTTCCAAATATCCAAAATTAATACATGCAAAACAGGTTTACCAGACATATTCTCTGCAACCCCTGGCCAAAATCTTGGGGGTTTTACATAAAATTTTGTAAACTGGTGTAGACTTCAAGAAGGTCAACAACTTGACATTCTTTGACTGTACAGCAAATTATTCTGCAAGGATTGTCTTGTCACGAAACATGAAAAGGCTATTAATTCAATAAAA
>NW_020955272.1:311227-319094 GCF_003031625.1 Empidonax traillii
AAAACATGGGTGTTACTATGATTTTGAAGTTAAGCAGAACAACTCAATACAGATTATCCATACTATTCTGTGGCAAGTTTCAGAAAGAACAAAGCAGCAGGCATCACATATGAATGCACAGGCATAACTCCAAAAAAAAGCAAAAACTGAAGCAGAATGAGGGCTGACGTGTTTTTCTAAGCAGGAGGCTGCTGTGGATAACTTGACTGTTACCTAATTTAAACTGTGAGTCATAGAAGGTACCCGGCCTTTACATGCTTCTTGCTGTTGTAATGGGACCACTCATGATTGGTTGCATGACACCAAAAAGCAGTATCAGCAGGAAGAAACACTCACTGGCATTGTAATGCTCCCCGTTCCTTCTGTCATGATGTATGAGCTCCATTGGCAGCACTGTGCAGGAACCAACATCTTTGAGAAGAAAATACTGATTTTGCGAAGCCCGTGAATCTGTAACCTTTATTATCATGGCACAGTTTTTTGATATTCAATGTTTTTTAAAAACAAAAAGTTGATATAATTGAAGTATTTTTATTCTATATGTTCCTTGAGAAAATAATTTTACTATCGTTTGAAGGTTGTAAATATTTGTGCGTGAACACTCCAAGATATAGTAAAAAATATGCCAGATAAAATTCATGTAAACATAAGTGATGAGATTTATCAGATCACTAAAAAAATCCATTATGAAACTGAGCTTTCATGAAAATACTAATTACTGAAATTCACACAGATTTAAAAAGAGGTCAATACCAAAGGTGAGTAGCATACATTCAACTTAAAGGGAAAACATTGGCAAAAATTCAGGAAAAAATATGTTCATGGCATTTCTATTATTTATAGACAACCATAAATACTTTTTTCACAATTCCATCTATACACACAAAGATTTGTCAAAAGGCTGCCTAATTCACTAAAAGATACAAATGAGTCCTAAGAGAAGAGAGTTATGTTATTTCCTCTTCATTTGCCATTTCATTCTTCTGAGAAGGTTATCCTCATCAAAAGACTGTAACAAGATTAAATGCCATCCCTCTTAGTGTTTGAGACATATGTGACACATTTTCTGATTAGAAAGAAAACAGGCAGACCGTTTCAATGAGATAGAGATTCCCTGAGGGACAGGATCTATTAAAACAGTTGACAAAATAAAAGATTTGATGGCTAGAAGCAGAGACACATACAGTACGTGCAATATGTACTATTTTTCCTATGTGTAGAGTAATGTTGGCAGGAGGCAGTGACAGCCCAGCCTTACTGGTACTGGCATGTTATAGACAAAAGGAAGGTTATCAGTCTGGGCAAAGCCTGCACAGCTAAATTTCACAGCTTTGGGTTACTCATGTCTCTTCCTTCTAGTGGGGCTGAATCAGGCATTGCAGCATGAAATTTCTTGTCCGGCAAGGTGAATGTCATACACACTTAGGCAGAAATGTATTTGTACCAAGGATAACTAATAGTTTATTTCTAAATAATTTGTTTAAATAATACATGAAATATCATAAGAGATGGAGGTCTTAAAGCAGATTACTGAAGTGCTTGTGACTGCCTGTTTTTTTGTGTTCACAAGGGTAGGTACACATTTCTTCTTTGGAGACATATCTAGGATAAGAATTCAATAGATTTGGAAAGATCACTCCCCCAAACCTAAATTGAACTATATATGAAGCACAAATGTAGCTGGAAATGTTTATTCAGGCATGTAAACTAGGAAAATTTATTTAAATAATAATTATATCATAATATACTTGTTATAACAATATGTAGATAATTATTTTATACTTATAAAAATTATGGGAATTCATTAAAATAATTAATGTATATGATATAAATTATACACAGAAGCATAGATCCACACGAAAATGAAGCCTTTTCACACTTTTAAAGATTTGCATGTTACTATGAACCTGTTCCTGCTCTTCAATGTTTTTACCTGTTGCCCTATTACAGCCCTGCATCCTCAGTTTTGAGTTAATGCCACATTTTATGATCAAAATGTTATACTACCATCCAGAATAAAACCTCTAACCCTTTAACTGAAGCTTTTATTTGTATGTCTGCAGAGGCAACCTGAGGCAGGGCATATGATATTAAACTGTTAGAGAGAAGGTGCCAGTCTGTTTTATATAGCTGACAGTCTGTTTTGACATTAGCCAAGACAAAAATCCTGGCTGTTTAAATTTCCGCTCTGACTGATGCACCATAATTAAAAGATTCGGTCATGCACCTATCAAGATCAGTGAAATGACTACCAGTAATTTCAGAGGCCAGTGAATTAGGACCTAAACTCTCTTGTTCTCCTGGGACAAAGTGCCATATGGCAAACTGACTGCTCTTGCTCACAGTCTTACCTCGGAGACAGAAAAAAAGACTATGTGATCAGACGTGGGTACTCTGCACCTGCTGCTTTCTTTTTTAGCATCACATCAAAGAGGAAACTGCTTTCACAGTTGCCCATATAGGAAATGAGAGGAAGAGAAATAATGGCTCACCGAGTCTCTGCTTTGTGTGTCATTGCAATAATTTGCATTTTATTCAGAGATACAGAAAGAACGCACAGATTTCCTGAAAAAAAAAAGAGTATTTTAGTTTTGCCTTGCTGTTGTATCTGAAGTGTTTTATTGACTTCAAGGGATTTCAGATTTTGTGCTATTTCTAATGCTGAGTTATTTGATATTTTTTAATTCTTCAGCTACCTTTTTTAATTCTGCAGTTCGTAATGTTTTCTTTGAAAACTAGCAAAATATGTCATAATTATGACAGTGAAGTTCTTTTAATGGTCGTTATTCTATGAAATACATTTTACACTTTATTATACTTGATGACTCAATTTCTTCTTTATATGCAAGATATCAATACTGATTAGTCTTAATTTAATGAAAATTCTAAAGAGGTATAATATTTAAATGAAATCTAGTGTTATAAGATTTGTTGTGCATAGAACAAGGCAAATCAGTCATATGTTATTTTCTTAAATATATTACTTAAATACCACAAATTATATATTTTAAGGCAAGATACAGTTATGATTTTTTATTCTATCTCTTGTATCAGTATTGAATTTGATTGATACAGCATAGGTTTAGATCAACAATAAAAGTAGTAACAAAAAATTCTAGGGCAGCATATATTTTGAATTCATTATGTAGTTGAAAGAACACTTTACCAAATATTATAGGGACTAAGATAACTTTAGTTGAAAACTGTTAGTGAAAATACACATTTAGTAAGAATCATAAAATTCTATGACACAGAAAATTTAGATACTTAGATTTCCTTCAAAAAACTATTACACTTCCAAAGTAAAAACTGAAACCCAAAGTAGTTTAATCTTGCAAAATTAAAAAAAAAAAAAAAAAGCCCAGAAAAATCCAAAACCAAACCACAGAGCTATACCTTAACAATAGGTCTAATCTTGAAGATATACAACAATGTGATTTTAAGAAAGTCACACAAAATACAAAGGGCAAGAAAATTATGTGAAAATAGTGAAAGGGAAATAGTTCTATTTAAGTATATCCTCAGTAATGAGAGATGTAGAACCTGCCTGTGGCAGCTTTCAGAAGGAGTTGTGTTTCATGCAAGTAAAATCCTTTAAGCTTGGAGTTGAGAATAGGAACATGCAACATATCTACCAGCTTGCTGCTGCTTCATCACAGTTTTTCTTCAGAGAACCTCACGTGAAAAGCAATGAGAAGATTCTCTAACTTATCCATACTGTCCAAGTGAGATGTAAAATGCCTTGAAATTTGTCAAAGACAGTGCGTGAACACATGAAAATGCATAAAAATCTCGGGGGAAAAAATAAAATAAAGGAAAAAAGAAAGGTAAGCCAACGACATAACACCAAAATGTTTGCTGACTATTCTGCCATAGCTTTGAATAAAAATGATAAGCAAACCCTTTTTCATTTGAAGCATTCTTTACAAGTGTAAATATATTTTTCCTAATAATCTCAGTTGAACTGAATAGAAATCAAGACAAATCTATTTACTTGTGCACATCACCATACCCGTCTTCAGTATTATTTTTGAACCACCACCCCTAGATATTATCATCTTAGATACCTCAGAAATACCACAAATCCAAGTCAAACAAATTTGCAATATATTGGGATTCTTGTAGTAATTAGTCTTTCCAAATGTCAGAACCAAAATATTTTATTTTCTAATAATTTGCTTATCTTTTTTTTTCTGTTGAAAAATTTAGAAAATTTATATTTTATAAAACTTTTATTATTAAGCTATCCAAAATTCAACTTAGCACTTGAAGCACCTTATGTGTCTCTTGTCCAATTGACATATCAATGTGACTCTCACATATCCTTTCTCTCTACATCAGAGTATCTGTAGTGAAATTTAGGTCAGCTGTAACAAAAAGTTTCTGCTTTCCTGAGCCATAGGATCTGTTCAATCTATTGTGAAGAATGTCATGCTCTCGTGAGTTACAGAAAGAAAAACCTGTCCTGCCTCTTTTTTTTTCATTGGGTTTTTGTTCTCTGTTTCATTCTATATGCCTGTATTTAATTTTATAATTCGCAAAACTTTAACAAAGACACAGATATTCAAACTCTCAGTGCAACTCAACATACTACTCCTCTCTTCTTACCTTTCTCTGTAGGGACAAATTCTTCAACTACTACCTCTGAAATAAGAGTCAATGAAGTCCATTAGATGCTTTTCTAATATTACTTATAAAACAGATTTGAAGAACCAAAGAATAATTATTTATAGTCATTTAGACAATGCATCAAAAATATTAAATTTAGATCTATATGTGTGCGGTTAGCTTTATAGGTAACAATTAGACTTACATAGTGAACATACTTGTATCCTAACATATTCAGTACACGAAGCAATTTCTTATATGCAACACAGAGGGCAAAGAAATTCTGAAAGAAAATATTTATATGTATTCTGAACTAGTCTAAAAAATAGTAATTATTAGAATTATCAGAATCAAACTTATCCGTATTTATCTATGTTACCTGCAGAATTATTAACCCCAGCTTTGCATTATTTAAAATAAATTATAATGGACAAACCCCATAATGAACATTAACAAAATTAATTATTCATCTACATGAATAAGTATTTTGTCATTTAAGACCTTGTTATAAAGGAACTCCCACTCATCCCACAAGGAAGCAAATCAGCCTCCAGTATTTTGAAAATCAGCTTTGATTTCACCCCTTTGTAAACTAACCAGTAAAGTGAAAGGCAATTCTATTTCCTAAAAATACAAAATCAGTATCTTATTAAGAATAAAGGTGTGTGTCACTTCTGGAACAATATCCCAGTGTTTAATCATGCTCAGTCACCTTTGTTGTTTGGTTAGTAAGTCTGTAATACGGATCAGTAGCAGAACAGGCTTACAGTACAGCAACCTTGATGAAGATATGCTGAAAGTGATATCCAATTTCTGATCAATTTATTTATTTACATTTTTGTTTAAAGGATCCTCCTATTCTTCTTCACCCCTTTACTGACATGGCAATTAACCAACATTTATGTAGTTAGCAAGGCCCTCGTAGCTAGACCATTAAAGAAACAAATACGTGGGTGAGTCTTCTAGAACTATATGAAAGGACAGATTTTGGCTTCCTCATTCAGAGTTTACTTTATGTCACATGTTAAACTGGTAAAATATATAATTTTATGAGTGTGCAGATAAATCAATCTTTAAAAAAATTAGGCAACTGGAGCTTTTCTTTCCATATTATCCTTGTATTTCTGACCTTGTTCTAGACATTTGCTGTGTCATAACGATATTAATTATTTAACTTTATATTCAACTTCTTTTTGTATGCATGCAGGTGAGTAAAAGGCACTTGAGAGACAAAATAGGGGACTTTTAATATAGAGTTGTGAAATCCATAAGAGGAAATGTGAAAGTAAAATGTAAATGAACCCGTACACTCCCAGAAACTCCCTATTGTGGGGGGAGTCTCTCTACTGCTGTATTTCAGTAATGAGTTACCTAAATTCTGTCCAAATTCATAGCCTGGATAACTAGGGCACTGTTCCAAAAAATAAGAGCTGTGGGCCCCCCAAAAGAACTTAGATTACAGGTTTACACACCTCACAAAAAATTGAAATCTATTTTGAAAAACAAAACAAACTAAACAAGACTAGAACTCTAAATTTTCCAAGAGTAAAGACAGTGTTTACCTTTAGAACTGAGAATTTAGTGGGACCTTTGAGTTCCCTATGGTCTTCAGGTTCTTAGAAGGTTGTAAAACCTTTTGCACTGGGTGGTCTGAGATATTATGGTGATTTAAACAGCCAAATTTAAACTGAACTGTCCCAGTTCAGGTTCTTTGTCCTGCGCTTTACTTACTATTGATATAAACCACAGTGTTTCTCATTTCCTGGGTCCATCAGATGACTCATTGGTATGAGCTACATAATTGCTGAATACTTATAGCTGTAACTGAAAAATAAACGCAAGTTAAGATTTGAAGGAATGAGGTTCTACACAGATTTAATTTATAATTCTGTGTGCTCCATAAACCATCAGAGCATGTAATTTTAATTGGCCTTTCATAACTGGCAAACAGTTTGACCTTAAATATTGGTCCTTCAGTTTTTCCTTTGTAGAAAAGGGATGAGATTCTTTTCTTACATCAGTGATGTGAATATAAAGTAGTTAACAGTGCGGTTTTGTGGTGCATTAGTCTTTACAAGAGTGTTCACATAATGTCAGCTGAATAAATTGTGAAATTTTAAATTGAACAATGAGTAGAATAATAACAATCTGTAGTCATAGGTGATCAGTAAATAACCATATATACTCCATCTAGATATCAAAAGAGAGGTATAATCAGGTTGAGTCTATATATCACAATGCACGTGCATAAACAATTCTGTCAACACTGTAGGTTCTAAGTGACTGACAAACTACAGAAGTATTAAGGTTAGTACATGATTGAAGGAGAAGTTTCATAATACATATGGGTTTGAAAGGTATGTTTGAAAAGGAACTAAAATTACAGTGGAAATGCAGTTTGTGATTAGACTGTATGTAAATACTTACATGTTACTGTCTGCACATGAGTTAGATATTTAAATTCCCAGTGTAGTCAGTGGAGATCAGAGCCTTAATTCATCTGCCTAAGCATGAAGATAGCTGAGACATCTAACAGATATGACTGTTGCAGATCTGGCATAGAGCCTGTTGGAGACTCTTGCTAGTGTGGCACTGGGATGACAGCCACTGTACCCTTAGGCATCTCAAATGGTATGAGACAGTTGTGAGTAGGATGCAGTTAAATAAAAACAAAACTAGTTGATACAAACTCTGGAATTGAATCCAATTTCCCAATCTGTCCAAGCTGAGAAGCAAGAGTTGGTCAACTAGGTTTGAGCATCAGCATGAAATAAATCTTTGATACTGCTAAATTTAACATACACCTTTGTATAGTCTTGGCCTATGTACGCTGTCTCAGACAACACTACGGTGTCAGGAACATAACATGGGCCAAGACTGTCTTCTCAACAGTTGATATGAATAAAGCCTTCCTGTTTTGAGAAATTAAGAGAAGGAATTGATTGACCCAAGCTATATTGTGTCAAGTAGTTCTAGTTTTCTGTATTTTCTGGTTTAGATATGAAGTGGTGGGTTCAATTCACAATCTCTATGGTTCTTCAGTCAAAATAGTTTTTGAAGCACCTGACTGTTTCCATGATCAATAGAAGTAAAAAACCCGGAGATGGACTTTAGATTTCATTCTCTGCTTTCAACACTTAAAAATAAACGTTCCTCTGAAGCCTGAAAAGGGTAAGTCACCAAATAGAATCTCAGCAAGTGCAATATACTGTTCTTGCCAGGTGAATTGAAGCTAATGCTATTCGTACTCACTTGGCAA
>NW_020955272.1:320992-322154 GCF_003031625.1 Empidonax traillii
ACTATACATGTTGGGTTTTACTTACTTTGGATACTTGTTCTTTTGTTCACTGTTACACTGAAAAAAAAAAAAAAAAAAAAAAAAAAAAAAAAAAAAAGAGGGTTTACCCAGCTTCCAAGGTTATATTTCTTTAATAACAAATAAATGGCTATTAGTAGGGGTTTTTTTATAGTTCTGGAACTTCTAGTATCATGCCCACACTTTCAAGGCATTTGTTGTCATCCCAAGCCTGTATTTCTGTAAATTGCTTTTTAATTTTAGGGCTACAGAGAATTTACTTTATGCAGCATAATGGCTTGTATCACTGTATGTTAGTTATAGTAATATTACACTATATTAAAAATATTACAGCAATGGAACTTCATCACAAACTAAAGCTTTACTAAAGTTCAGTAATAATCACCTGGTCATAGGCAACTAGTGCTGTATCCAAACAAGCTGAAATAAAGTTCCAGCCAGGACCAAAGTAGGATCATACATAGAAAGTATGTCTGAGATTAGTCTCCAGGCCTCACAGAGTTAATACAGATTGTTACTAGCTGTACCAGTACTGTGCCCTTTTACTGACTCTGACAGTATCATTTTTGTTGAGTTAGAGGATCACAGTGTCTGGTCTTCTTATTGTAGCCATTTTTCTTGTATCAGTTGTTAATGACAAAAAGCAGAAGATGCTTTCGGGGTGTTAACTATGATTTGACTGTTTCTAGTCACTTTGTTGGTTTTAAGCACCTTAAATGAAGATTGTTTTTTTAGATAACTTTAAGGATTCCTTAATATTATGAGATCTTTCCACTTCATGTTTTCCATCCAGAAGAACCTTGAGAGGCTTGAGAGGTGGGCCTGCGCAAACTTCATGAAGTTCAATAAGGTCCAATGTAAGATGCTACACATGGGTCAGGGCAATCCAAAGCACAAATACGGGATGATCAGAGATTTGATTGAGAGCAACTCTGAGGAGAAAGACTTAGAGGTGTTATTTGGTGAGAAGATCAACATGACCCAGCAATGTGCACTTGCTACCCAGAAAGTCAACCAATATCCTGGAATGCACCAAAAGATGTGTAGTCAGCAGGTCAAGGGATGTGATTCTCCTCCTCTACTCTGCTCTTGTGAGCCCACACCTAGGGTACTGCGTCCAGCTCTGGAGTTCCCAGCTGAAGGA
>NW_020955272.1:322494-323937 GCF_003031625.1 Empidonax traillii
AGAAGATCAACATGACCCAGCAATGTGCACTTGCTACCCAGAAAGTCAACCAATATCCTGGAATGCACCAAAAGATGTGTAGTCAGCAGGTCAAGGGATGTGATTCTCCTCCTCTACTCTGCTCTTGTGAGCCCACACCTAGGGTACTGCGTCCAGCTCTGGAGTTCCCAGCTGAAGGATGTGAACCTGTTGGAGCAAGCCCACAGAAGGGGTAAAAAGATGATTGGAGGGCTGCATCACCCCTCCTATGAAGGCTGAGAGAGTTGGGGTAATTCAGTCTGGAGAGGAGAAGACTCTAAGGAAGAAGCCTTCCAAATTCTACAAGAAAGATGGATCAGGACATTTTCAAGTGCATGTAGTGACAGGACAGGAGGTAATGGTTTCAAACTGAGATAAGGTAGGTTTAGATTAAGATATTAGGAGGAAGTTCTCTTATGTGAGGGAGGTGAGAGAGTGGAACAGGTTGCCCAGAGAAGCCGTGGATGCTCCATCCCTGGAAGCATTCAGGGCCAGGCTGGATGGGGCTTTGAGCTACCCTAGTTGTTGGTCTAATAGTAGATGTCTCTGCCTGTATTGGAATTGGGCATTGGAATTAGATGATCCTTAAGGTCACTCTCAACCTAAACTGTTCTACGATTCTATGTTTCTTTCATTCTGTGTCGGTATCCAACTGTGAAAGACACATTATATAATTATTTTAACTCCATCAACCAGCTCACTATTTTGCCTCAAAAATGTTGGCTAACAATCTCAGCTTTTACAATAAACTTCTGGTATGAAGTAATGGGTAGAATATGATTGCCACACTTGCTGGGATAAAACAAGAGAGGAGAGAATAAAAGTGGGAAAGAGAGAAATAGAAGGAAAAAGATCACCTTTCCTTAGATCCTGCATCCTTTCTGTCACTGTATATGGTCCAGATCTGGAGTCAACAAAAGAGGGGGAGAGGGGGAGAGAGAGAGAAGGGGGGGGGGGGGTGTGTTCCACCTCCTTTTATAGTTT
Source organism: Empidonax traillii (assembly GCF_003031625.1). Lineage (NCBI taxonomy): Eukaryota > Metazoa > Chordata > Aves > Passeriformes > Tyrannidae > Empidonax > Empidonax traillii. The sequence goes on from NW_020955272.1 coordinate 323,497, forward strand.
GCCTTGAAAATGCCTCTTGTGTAACTTAGATTTTTTTACACCATTTGATCCATATTTTTCCCACATGCACAATCACCCTTTAGAGCCTTCCAGAAAGTGAGTTGGAGGGAACTGGGAGCCTGTGGTGGTTGTGAAGTCCCTTTTAGAGAGGTGCCCGGCATTCGACCCTTCTTTTGATGCAGGTGTACTGAGTATGAGTCTCAAGGCAAACTTGCAAACCTAGCAACTGAAAAGGAAACTGGCTCAGAACAGCCATGCCCCACCTCCATGGGACACTCTTACAATCACAACTTTCTTTTTGCAACAGTGAGAGTGTCTGTGACCAAAGATGCTTCTGTGCTCATGCCGGCTCCTCCACGTTGTCTTTTCTTGAAGGGCACACTATGTCTTACCTCTTTCCACTTCCCATAGGAATTGAAATCTGTTCCTCAGTTTGAACTG
>NW_020955272.1:327611-364023 GCF_003031625.1 Empidonax traillii
TCCCTTTTTTTTGTATTAATTATAATGGAAGTAAGGTCAAACAAATCCCCAGTAAATGCATCTACAACAGGTAACATTAGGTGAGATGAGTGCCTCTCCAAGTGTCTGAAATTATAAAAATGGTTCAAAATATGCAGTTGTAAAACTACATGGAAGCAGAAAATAAACTTTTGTTCTGGCAAGCTTTTTACTGTGTTCTCCTTCTACTTTTCACTTAGGAAACTGTGTCATTACTATTATCAATCCTGCTCACACAAGCAGATATATAACAAAGATTTAAAAGAATCTCTTTCAGGAAACCTGTCTAATTATAATAATACAAGCTTATTAGCATGTAATGTATACTTACAATGATGTTGTCGGTGTAATTTACATAAACTTCTTAAAGCACCACAGAGGAAACCAAAAAACACACCAAACCCACAAACTAACAAAAAGACTAGAATTGATAAGCACCAAATGTAACCCTTTTTAGCATGGACATTAATAACCTCACTGGACAGATGCCTGTTATAATTCTTAATTAAGACATGTTTAAGAGACTCTGTAATCCAGATCTCAAGTTTCTTGTCAAGGGTTCTGATTTCTGGGCTATTACATGAAAGGCAGGGAGTAACAACTTGTAATCAGTTCTTTCAAAGAAAAAGTATATGGAAGCTCAAAAGAATATTCTGTGTTCTTCATCTTTAGGAGGTGAAGATACAGCCCTGAGTCTGTTTCAGGTGCTAGAGCTGGGGAAAAAGATGGAGATTCATGCATATTTTGGAGCCTATGTCTTCTAGTAACTAAACTTTAGACAACTTTTTGACTATCTCAGACTGTAAAACCTCCTCCAACACTAAGAGTAGTAAACTCTAGGTTTGTATTCTCTTTTGGGTAATAGGCATTTAAATATCAGTAACATCTCTGTAGGATCCCATCTGCTGTTGGTATGACACCCAGAAAAAAGTGAACTTGAGCACCTGACTTAAAAGAGAATGACTGCAGATTGTAACACAGATAACAAACAGCATATTTGCAACGTATCCAGAAGAGGTTTTGGCCCATCTTCAAAAAGCTCAGCAGGAATATCCTGAGTCCTTTTAGGATCTAGAAGTAAATTGCAACCTACACAGGGGCACATATATGCGTGTTGTACATAGGCAATTTTATTTGTGCTAAATGAGGAAAATTCCTTTTGAGCTTGGAAACAAATATATTAGGTCTTTGAATTTCAAAAAATGTGATCTTCATTTTTATTGCAGTGTTTTTTGTGGGTTTTTTTTGGGGTTTTGGGTGTTTTTGTGGGACGGGAATGAGGGGGTGAGGTATTTGTTCTATTTTCTTCCAGATGATATCAATGTGTATATTCAAATAAGATGTATTACATTAGTCCAACCTTTTGAGTTAGAAAATCAGATGTCACCATGCCTTGGCTCTGATGCTACATTCACTCAGTCATAAGTACATGTAAAAAATGTGTTTATAAAGATATGATAAGTATTACCTAGAAATCATAGAGAATCCAAGGAGATAGAGTTGTCAAAAATATCAGTTTTATTATATCTTCACTCAAAACATTCCAAATTTTAAAAGAAGGGGAGAAAAAAAAGGAAAAAAAAATTAAGATGTTTTAGAATATTAAAAACTTTATAAGTGACAGAAGAGACAGAAATTCAGACTTTTGTGTACACTTTCTAAATTATTTTCACTCTGGTCTGGGAAAACCTTCAAATAATACTTTTTTCTAATCAGTGAACATCAAATAGATATGGCAAGGAACAACAAAGCCACCTACGAACAAAGAAGTTACACAAAAAAATAGGCTCAATATAAATGAAGAAATGTCGTAGAATTTCCATATTCTCAAAGATAGATAAGCTTCATCTGGAGAACACCACATTATTTCCAAGAGTTATGGTCACCATATGCCCAAGTAATTCTGATGTATAATATGAAACTAATGAAAAAGTAAAAGTACAAAGAATAGAAACTGTCTGAACCAGAAAAATATCAATCTTAACAATGAGACAGTTCACCATATGATTAGAATAAGTATTATGATGAAAGTACTGAACTGAAAAAGAAGTGTGTGGGGGGTTGGTCCTATAAAATCAATTGTGTACTAAGAAATAGTCCCTGAGCACAGCAGAAATTCAAATTTGATGATACAGGTGATTCTTTAGAAAAAATTTGCATGATGATAATATATACAAAGATTGTGATTATGTCTTCTTCATAGATATTAAAAATGATTCCAGAAATCTTAGATTTAAATATTTGAAATTGATTTCTCCTTTAGCCAATGGGAGGATTTTTTTTCAGGAGAATGTTTTCAGATATATTAGAATTTGGAGATGGAACTGCACTGAATAGGAAGAAAGCCTGAAACCTTTTAAAATCTCTTCAGTGCTGGCAACAGAGTGAAATGCAGATGAAAAACAGTTTCTCAAGTCATAAAGAGCCTTATATGTTTCACAGGATTCAACAAAGTATTTTTGCCTTTTTGCATAGACAGCGTAAAAACCCTGCATGACATCACATCTCTTAAAAAAAATGCCAGGATTAGCTCTATTGTACCATATAGTTTTGTTGTATTCTGAAGAGTTAAAAATAAACAAAAAATCACTTTAAGGTTTAGACAGATCCCATAAAGACGATGTTAGGATTTTTTTTTTTTTTGGTAAAATCATAGCCACTCCACAATATGTAGTTTCTCATGAACCTCTGAAGGTATTCTCTGCTATTAAAAAAATCTCTTCTTATTGTTATCACTTCTAAACCAAATCTAATTTAATAAGTAATCACGGTGTAGAAAACAATAATTTGGAATATCAGTACTGTGATTTTTTGATTTTTTTTGGTGAAGATTGTTTACTTTCTGGTTTTATTTCAGCTCAGCATATTCTGTGACAGTGATTCTGTGGATGTTCTGAAAATATTGGTACTACCAACAAAAACTTCAACTCAAAGACTAAACTGTAATTCTACATGAAATATTGCTTGTTATATGTTCTGTAAACAGTAATGTTCTCTATAACTCATTACAAAGAAGGAGTAAATGAAAAAATACACAAAATATATAGTTATATATCTAACACCTTTTAATTTACCATAAGATCAAAGGACAATAAATGGTCCTTACTCAAATACTTTCAAAAAAAACACAGTCTGAGCTGAAAGAGAGAGTACTTGTCTCAAAAATACAAAAGCATTTTCATTGTTGCCTTTAACTTGACTGAGATTTTCAAGGAAACTGTAAAATTAGAGAACATTATTTTAGATGGCACATTATGTGCTTCCCCTCATTTGTATACAATAGGTATGTAAGTAGCTTAGACAGCAACTCCTAAGGTCACCCAGACATACCCAGACATAATCCTAGAATTGAAAGGAGCAAAATCATGAGTGGTCTCAAATGCTGGGATTATGAGCTTCCGTGCCTTGTCCCTGTTTGCTGAATGGTTTTCGTGTGTAAACCAGCAATTCATACTGTGATTCTGTTGTGACAGAGTGTGGGTACTGCAGTATCACCCTAACCTGAGGATCCATGCACAGGGATGCCTTCTGAGCATTTTAGACTAGCAGTGCTCCCCTGTTATTGATGAATTCTTGAAACTTTTAAGTGTATTGTCAAACAAGTTTGAGGTATCAGAGGTAAAATTCAGTTGTTTCTGGATTTTCCAGTAGTAGAACTACAGTGAAGCATTAGATGTAGACACTTAACTTGGTTTAACTCTTGTGTTCCCTTTCCCACTCTGTGAATAATGGTGTTCAAAATCAGATTTAGCTTTCCTTATCATGCTGTGTAGAGATAATAAAAAAACAAGGGTGATTATTATATATGTCTTATATGTATGATTATATAAATATCTTCTGATTATTTGATTCAGGTGAAATCAGTTCCAGATGCCAAACTTAATTATACAAGATTTTGCTTAGTCACTGCTACCACTGAGTTAGAATGAACTCCTTGCTTCTGTAAACTGCTGAAACACTATGCAGATACCTGAATAGGAATTAAATTGAAGAAGTTAGAAACAATAGCATTTGTTTGCATATGACCTTAAAAAACTTAATAAATAAAGAAAATCAAGGTATGTATAAATAAAAAAGATAAGAAGCCTGCTTGTTCAAACATGCAGTTGCACATGAAGGGGTTTTTTTAAAGATTAAAAAAATAGTGCATATTTCATTGTCTCTTAAGAGTATATGTTATACATATCCTGACATTTCTATCCGAGCATACCATGCATTATAAATATTAACAATATCTATCTCTTTTTACATAAAACTCTGTGAATCTCTTAATAAGAACATAATTGTGCAGGAATTGTGGAATTCTTCACATGAATTGTTCCATACATTCAGAAGACTAATTCTTTCCTCTTTATTTGCAACAGGTTTTAGATTAACAGGTAGTTTCTGTTCATATTACAGGATGTTGCAGGTCAGATAAATGTCTAACTAATTTTTCTTCATAGTCACACTGAACACTTTACAGATATGACAAAGCTGCTCTAGTCTATTCAAGTTCATAGAGATGCCATGTTAAATGTCTTAGACATCTTAAATGTCAATAAATGTTTGCCTGCGGACATCTGAATTGAGTCTTTAGCTCAGTACAAAGAAAACATAGTAGGAAAGTAAAAATAAAAATCCTTGCGACTAGATTGAAATAATGGATTCAAACACTTGAATTTATAGGAGGTATGTAATACCAGAAAAATATAGTAAAAAAAAAAAAAAAAAAAGAGAGGTGGATGGGTGGATGGAGAGATAGATAGACATAGATAGATAGACACGGATAGATAGATAGGTAGATAGATAGATAGATAGATAGATAGATAGATAGATAGATAGATAGATATGCATCAGTAATGTCTCTAAGTTACTCATTTACCCAATGGCAAGCTGTTAGTACAGTTTAAAGAGCATAGGGAACCGTTCAGTGTTCTCTAAAGATATTCAGGCTACATTTTGTAGCCTGAATGTAGGTGTTATTGTGGCTAATGTCTGTATGGGGTGATCAGATACAATGCAAGATTTGACACTTTATTAAAAAGTGGCTGGCAGGCCAGGCCCAGAGGGTGGTGGTGAATGGCGCTGCATTCAGTTAGAGGATGGTCATTAGTGGGTTCCCTAGGGCTCAGTACTGGTGAGAGTTCTGTTTAAAATCTTTATCTATAATCTTTAAATGAGGGAGATAGAGTGCATCTTCAGTAAATTCACAGACAACAATAAGTTGGACAGTAATGTTGTTCTGCTGGAGTGTAGGAAATCTCTGTAGAGGGTGCAATAAGGTGAAGTGCTAGGTCCTGCATTTTGGTCACAACAACCCCATGCAGTGTCACAGAGTGTCTGGAAATTCTGCTCCACAGAAAAGGACCTGGGGGTGCTGTTTGACAACTGCCTGAACATAAACCCACAGTGTGTCCAATACCATCCTAATAGTATCTAAAATAGTGTGTGTGACCAGTAGGGCAGTGATTTTTCCCCTGTACTCAGCACTGGTGAGGCTGCACCTCGAGTACTGTATGCAGTTCTGGGCCCCTCTCTACAAGAAAGACATTCAGGTGCTGGAGCATGTCTAGAGCATGTTCTGGTGAAGGGTCTGGAGTGCAAGCCTAATGAAGAGGAACTGAGGCAGCTGGGATTGTTTAGCCTGAAGGATGCTTGGGAGGGGACCTTATTGTTTTCCACAACTACCTGAAAGGAAACTGTAGCAAAGTGGGATCGGTCTCTTGTCCCTGGCAACTAGTGATGGGACAAGAGGAAATGACCTAAATCTGCATCAGGGAAGGTTCAGGTTGGACTTCAGGAAGAATTTCTTCACTGAAAATGTGGTTAAGAATTGGAATGGACTGCCCAGGGAAGGGTGGAGTCACTATGCCTGGAAGTGTTCAAGAAACAACTGGATGTGGCACTTAGTGCTACAGTTTAGGTGGCCTGGTGGTGTTGGGTCAAAGGTTGGACTTGACCTTGAAGGGTTTGTCCAACCTTAATGATTCTATGATTCTATGATTTACAGTACTTAGGGAGATTCCCTGTACTTAGGGAGAAGCAATTGTGAGTCGTATAGAATACCCAAGGCTGTCTCAAATGTTTACAGATGTTTAGAGAGATGAATTCAGCCTCCAGTACCTCTATGTGTCTTTATTATACTGTGCACCCTACTCGTAAATGCAAATAGACACATGAAGAAAGAAAAAGACAACTATGATTCTGACCTCTCTGTTTACCAACCAACTGTATGCTTTGGGACTCTGGAAAATTCTTCCCTCCAGGCAGAAACCTGCAGGACCCTGACCCAGACAGTGAAGTCCTACAGCACTTCTTCCTTCTGTCTGTGTCTAAATGACATGTTAAATCTTTACTCAGCTTCAAAATTCTGTTTGTAAAGAAAATTGGGTTTTTTTCAGCTACATTGCTACCAATTTCTTGTGTATTACAGGCCAGATTGATAAAGGAGCATGGTGTTACATATCCATCTGTTCTCAGCTTTCTTCCATGTTGCAATCCACGCTACAAATGAAACATCTTTAATGTTGTGTTAAATGGATAATACATTTAAAATGTGCCATCTTTCTACAGCATGAAACTGAAAATATATTGTCATATGTTTAGAATAATGAAATAGGTTTCAAAACAAATGTAATCATTGTACAAAATGAGGCATTGAAATATGACAAATTTTAGAAGCATTGAGTTTTCTTTCTCCTCCTCAGAAATACAGTAGAAAAATACCTTTTATTTAGAAGATCATACTTTTCTTTCTTATTTTCTTACCATCTTGCTCTCCCCCTTTAAAGTGAGCGGAGCTGCTGACAGCGGAGCTTGATGATAAGGTAGTTCTGTTTGTCAGCCAATAGAGGGAACACTCAAACCTGGCACTTCTGCAAGATAACAGGACAAAGTGTTCATACCGAAACACTCGGACAATCAAGGCTTTCTTTCCTGTGCTTTGTTACTGTAAACTATTATGAATGACCTACTTTCTTTATCCTCTCCAGTAACGTGGAAGAGTATCAGATCCAACTAAGCTGCCAATGCGGTCTGTAATTTCCAGTTTAGAAAGTTCCTGTATCCCAAAGGAAAGGTGATGGATCAGATTACCATCTCAAAGGTGTATTATGCTAGAAAGTCAAGGCTAAATAAAACTTTGTAAAGGACTGGAAACCTGACAGCTGATTTCCAGTATCGGGGTAGGGGTTTTTTAAGTTTAACATCAATTCTTCCTCTTGAAAATGAAGTCAAAGTGCCACAGTGTAAACTTCATGAAATAGACCTTTATAAACTTAGCTAACAATACCTGGTATGTGAAAAAATATTTCAGTGAAATTAATTATTGGAATCTTCTGAGGTAAAGAATTCATCAAAGTACTTAAACCATTAGGTTTCCTTTCTTTGTTCTGATAATCATCCATTTAACTCATACTCAGTATTTTTCAAAATAAAAATAAAATCTGACCCTGCATTCCATTTGATATCTCAATTAATATGCTACAAAAAAATATCCCTTCTTTCACTTACACTGAAATGGATATACAGGAAACTTCTGACTGAAACATGAGTTGGATGAACTTTGGAGAAGAACTAGCCCAAGAATTCTAGGGAAACACTCAGAGATCCACAGGGAAGCCTGAAAAGTTTCATCCTACAAGAAAACTCAACTTTGTGTTTTTTTGAGTTGAGTTCAAATGACTGTAGAGAATCAATTACCTTGTTTGGACTCCAGAGAAAAGACTCAAAGAAACAATTATGCATGGGGTTGTGCTGTAGGGAGGCACAAATACTAATGTGCCTTACAGCTGTTAATTCATATGTTCACTTAACTTCCTCTGAAATGCAAAAACATTTGACTGTAGGATGTTGTGTTGGGAACCTGAAAGCTTTCTCCAGTTGCACCTCTTCAGTCTAGACTTTCAGAATAGGTCTTTTTAACAAAGAGTAATATAACAAAAAGGGCAATTACTCTTAACAGTTACAAAAGTCACTAATTACTTCATAATTTTTGTTTTCTAATCTTTTTATCATTATTATTCATACTCAGTTTGGTTGTTATGTTCCAACTCAATAAGATTTTTATGCTTTTCTTGGTATTTTCCATTTGTTCACCCTTGAAAAAAAAGTCAGAAATATGCTGGACACTATTGGCAAGCAATGTGGAACTCCTTTTAACTCTAGTAAGAAAGAATATCTGTATTTGTATTATTGTTGTACCAGACTGTAGGTTTGTAAAACCTACAGTAATAAATAGTAATAAAGCAGATGGGAATACAGCTATACTTAGGGTTAAGATTTATTTTAGTTATGTAAAAGGTCAGAAGACAAAACACTTCATTGCCAGTCCACTTGTCCATTGTTCAAGAGTTGAACATCTGTTCATTTCTATGCTTCCTCTCCATATAAAAATATTCACTTTAACTAGCACTAACCTAGCACTTCTAGTTCTTCATGGCAGTACTCAGTACTTACCTGATATAATGGAATCTTTTTTGCAACTTCTTTCCCTCCTGTTCCTTATACAGTCCTTAATGATCAGCCAAAACTTAACTATAAGAAAAGTGTTTTCACAATATTTACCATTTCTTTAAGTGTATAAAGAATGGCATTAACCAAAGAATGCAAAAAGGCTTGTTAAATAACTTATTGTGTTTTTGCATGAAGGCAAGTTATTCCTCAGTTTTATTATCACAATGAGAAAGAAATATGTCTTCATTTCTGCTCTCATGTATATGCTATTATTTCTTTAAGATCTGTTATTGTCACCTAAGATTCCTTACAGAAACACATGAAAGTTCCTGGGCTTATTGTCTGAATGCAGAGGCGAGAAAGTCTCAGCAGAGCATTCAGTATGAATGAACACATTCAAATTTAATATAATGTATAACTGAGAATTATCTTCACAGAGATAATTCAGTACGTTATGTGCATTAGTACCAGAGAGGTCACTGGTTTGTATTCTGTTCAAAAGATAATTCTGGAAAGAATACCACTTTTATAGAAATCCTATAACAATGGTACTGAAGAAGTAATTCCTTGAAAGCAATGTTGAATTAGGTCATCAGCACAGCCTGCTGTGTCGCCTATTTTGCCTTTTCCCAAAAGACTAACATAATCCATGTGAGGATTTTGTGCTTTGCAAAGAAGGATAGAGAGAGGAAAGTGCTATTTAGCGGAATTTCAACTTAGCAGCCATAGAGTTCGTTTATTAGTGAATGTTTTAAAAAGTAGATGACACTCAAGAGACTTTCATGAACCAAAGCTGTAGTTCTCACAGTACAGGATTTCATGTATACTGAAGCTCATATTAACTCTAATGTCTCATAAACATGATACAGTGGACATCAAAGTTTCTAGCATTTTTCTATTTCAGAATTTAGCAAAAAGACACTCTGCCTTATATGAGTAGCTCTTGTAAAAAAAATATTCCTTGGTAGCTGCACTCTTGTTCATGTTGTTTATCTACTATATTAGAAAAAAAGAAAAAAAGTGCAGTTGTGTAAAGACCATAAAAGTCAAATAAATCTTCTTAGAAACAATCTATACACAAGTATTTCTTACATATGGAATCATCTTCTGAAATAATCTCTAAATATTAATTCATTTATGCTTTTTTGTGAAAGTGTTAACAAGGGAAAGTAGAGAAAGAACTTTTGGTTTCTCAGGAAATTTATTTTATTTACGGTTTGCTTGCTTCAAATTTTCTTGTGCCTTGTCATATAGTAAAACTGATGTTGATGATGTTGGAGTACACTTACAATAAATCGTTCTACAGGAAATGCAAATTCAGTGCACTCCCTTTAGCATTTCAAGTCCCCAGAAGCTGGAAATATACTTTGTCCATTCATCCATTAAAAATAATTAAGTAAATGTTCAAAAGTTGTTGATCAATGTACCTCAGAGTGTAATCTAAGTTATATAAGCTAGCAGCCTGACTTGTTTTCAGAAATGAACACAAATAACTATATAAGCAATGTGATGATGGAAAAGGCTGAGATGACAAATTCTAATTAATCTTAATTCTTATATTTTGTGGTGATTTAAGTAATATACATAGCAAATCTCTCATGAAACAGACCACTCCTGATAAAAATAACAAATGGTGAAAGAGAAGACGTAGCAATTTACAAGTATTTTTGTAGGAGAAGGGAAAGAAGAATAATACATCAACAAATATGAAGATTGAGTTAATAAAACCTGTCAAAAGTCAAAAATTATGTTACTTGTTGAACTTACTGAATTTTGTAGCACTCACAGTTAGGTGATGACATATCAAACAGGAATGATGAATATCCTTTCCTAAGCAACAAGTTCCCTACATTTATGATAAGATATTAAGACTCCAGTATCTGTTATACTTTTCAAATAAAAGCAATTCTGTTCAGATTTATGGTTTCTGATTGTCTGCATAAATATAAACAGACAAAATATATTAGTGATCTGATGGTAGACCATTACTTTAGTGATACTGCACAGTTGTTTTTTTATGGGTGCAGTGCCATTTAGACTAAATCTGAACATTCAGTAGATCATTTGGTTTTACCACAAGCCTTAAAAGTATAGATTTAATTGACATGGACTGAGCAGATTAAGAGTAATGACTCCATAACTAAGTCTAGGGAAGACTCGCTTAGAGGAATCACCCTTCTTAAAATTCTTCAGTATAGATATTTATGGCTGAAGTAGACACTCTAATCTCCCTTTACAAGGAGTAGAGGAGAAACACGCATTTTTAGTGTGCAATTAACTTGATAAAACACAGAATTCCAGCTAAGGATAATACGAATTGCATTCTAAAAATTATTTCTCTATGTCGTCTTTAAAGGAATATTGGCATGAACTCTTTAGTGTGAATATCTACATCTAATTAGATAAATATCACCCTCTGTGTTAACTCAGTAAAATTCCCTCACTAAACCTGAACTTTAGGATTTTTAATTAGCTAATTTCTTAGGATTATAAATCTTGTGAATTTTAATTTGTATAGAAAAATAAAAAGTACACTTTCCAAGTTAAAAAGAAGACGTCAAGACATAGGATTTTTTCTCTGCTATGTAGATAAGGGAGAAAGAAAAAAATGCCTTAATATTTGTGAATAGTTTCTCTGAAAATCTATTTTCATACCATTTCTTTGATGATAAAACATTAGGTTTTTCATTGTTATTGGTTTTGAATGGGTCCTGAAGATGACAAAGTGTTGGAGGGTTTAGTCAGAATAAAATACAGTCTGGCTATATACAGAAGACTATTTCACTTTTTCTTTACAAGTATTTTTAGCTATTAAGTCAATAATGCAGACAAGCAAATTTTATTTTTTTAATTAAAAGAAATTAAACTTACTATAAACCTTTGTCCTAGCATCCTATACTACCAAAGCAGAAGGATACATATTTTCTCCAGAATTTTAAAATTTTTGGTTCAAGACCTTATTTTTACTCGCTGCTAACATCTCTTAACATTTTGAAGTTTTCCAGTGGATTGAATATTTTCCATTTAGACTTCATTAAATCATGCATTCTAGTAGAACCAATCAATCTAGGACTTTGTGAAATTATGTCTGAGATACATGGGTGGAAAAAAATCACTATAAATATCTCAAGTTCTGTAGAACCTTCATAAAATTTAAAACCTTTGACTTGAAATGTTTCTGGGCGCTTTTTTGAGAGTTCCTCATACCAGTCTCCTTTTCAGACTTCTCCCCCTGAATAAATTTTAAAATAATCTATATAATAGTTTTTTGCCAATGCTTTTTGTAAGTAAATAACTGGGATGAATCTCTAAGAAAGAGCTTTACACTAAAGTTCTGGAGCTTCAGTAAAGATACTTCATGGGGTTTTTCATCATAATCCCCAGAATTTAATTGTAATGTAGGACTGGTATGCAATTATACTGGCGTACAACTATTTTGGGGCTTCAGCCTAGGGATATGCAGTAAAATCATATACATGAATGAAAAACAAGGAAGGAAGGAAGAAAGGAAGGAAGGAAGAAATAGAATATGCTGAGTTGGAGGGGATGCACAAGGATCCTCAAGTCCAACTCCTGGCCCTGCACAGGACCATTCTCAAAGTCACACCAAGTGCAAGAAAGTGTTCTCCAAATGCTTCTTGAACTTAGACAGGTTTGGTGCTGTGACCACTTCCCTGAGGAGCCTGTTCCAGCGCCAAACCACCTTCTGAGTGAAGAACCTTTTTCTAATATCCAACCTAAACCTCCCCTGATTTCAGGACATTCCCTCAGGTCCGGTCACCAGAGAGAAGAGATCAGTGTCTGCCCCTTCTCTTCCCTTCACAAGGAAGTTGTTGACTGTTATGAAGTCTCTCCTCAGTCTCCTCTTCTCCAGGCTGAAAACACCAAATGTGATGGCTTGACCCTGGCTGAACACCAGGAACCCACCAAATTCATTCTATCACTTCTGCTCCTCAACTGGACAGTGGAAAGAAAATATCATGAAAGACTTCTGGGACAAGATCAGGAAAGGGAGAGATCACTCACCCATTACCATCATGGGCAAAACAGATTTAACTTGGGGAAATAAATTTAATTTAGTATCAATCAAACCAGGGTAGTATAAAAAGAAATAAAATCTTAAAACACTTTCCTGCACTCCTCCCTGCTTCCCGGGCTCAACTTTACTCCTGATTTTCTCTACCTTCTCCATCTGCAGTGCAACATGCAGTGGGGGTTCCTATCAGCTGCATAGCCACTGCTTCCTCTTTATAGGTAGGACTCATTACATACTTTCTGGGATACGGAGTGTTTCTTAGCCACTGGTCAAAACACACAGACTGACTTGTAGATTTACCTTCGAAAGCATATTAGTCATGCCCATGCTATACAAAATTTGGCACTTGGATCTCCATAAGACTTCAGTAAGTACAGCCAGAAGGTGAAAAGTTATTAAGAAATCTCGCAAACAGTTCAAACTTTGCAACTTGTTGGCAAAAAGCTAATTAATGATGCATTGGTGAAAAGGAATTTTCTTCTACTGTTACAATAAAAGAGAACTGTTTTGTTCCTCTTGGGAACTAGAAAGTAGAAAGAGAAGAGAATGAATAAAGCAAAAGTCAAACTAAGTGTATTTTCTCATGGTCATGATACCTGATTTCACCACTTCAAGGTTACTTTGGGACTTCTGTAACACCTGGGAATATTTTTTATATCCAAGAGCTTAAGAATGCCTAGTATCTATTTCCTTCTTTGCACTCTACTTACTTTTCAAATTGGCCTGGTAATTTAGATATTTCAAAATTATGTTTCAGTACTTCAGGGCAAATTTGATTAACTCAGTAAATATTGTTAGGGTGGGAAGATTTTTATTTCTACTTCCTTCTTCACTTTCCAACTCTCACTTCCTCCCCAGTATGTGTATTTATGTGCACTGTCTGGATTTGTTCGTGATTCAGAAGAGAAACAGTGACATATGATAGAGAAAGAAAGTGGTGTCAGACTTCCAGGTGTGCTGAAACTACAGTTAGAAATCTAAGTTTTATGAGAGACCTTTCTTTTTAATTTACAGATTGATTCATAAATTAAGAAGTTATTATATTTAGATACATTGTAAAAAACATATCAATTTTTCTATGCATAGCTGAACCAGACTTACAAACATTTTTCATCCTTTACTGATTTTAATATAAATTGTTTTATATTATTTTCAGTTTCCTGGAGAAGTTTTAAAGCTCTCCTGTGAAACTCTCCAGAGAAATTTTATGTTACTAAAATATCTTTTTTATGATGTATTATGCAAATTAGACTATGAAGTAGATACTTTTTTTCTTTACTCTGTGCTCTGGGATCATAAGGTACATTAAAATCTACAAAATAAAGAAAAAGAAAAGGGAAAAAATGAATGCAACATTCTTCTATACTTTTATTTAAATCTGTGTATTTATTATACTTTTTTTTAATTAATACTGTGTAAAGTTAGTATGTTTTAAAAGTTAAGTGATGTGCAGATAAGGACCTTAATCTGATTTAAAAATTTATCCGAACAAATATCAAGAACTGGATTCTCCTATATTCACATACATGTTATTTTAATTGAGACTCACGAGGAATTTGCTCCCTCTGTGAGCTCCCATTTTCTGTTCTCCTTGCATGAGTGACTGATTAGTCCTGAAGAGCTGCAGTTTTCACTGGATTGTCAAACCTGTCAACTAGATGAAACTAATTAGTGTGATAATTACCTGTAAGTACAATATAGAAAGTAGAACGGTATTGTTGAACAAAGTTGTATGGTTCTTCCCAACCTTAAGAGACCTGAAACAATCTGATGGGGCCATATTTCCATTGTCACACTTGACATAAGGACAGAACTGTATCTCATATTACATGATTGTAATGCTCCATTTCCTTCCCACTCATCAAGGTTGCAGCCACCTTTCTTTCTTACGTACATCAGTCTGACTTACAGTTCCTTTCCTTTGCATAAACAGTGATAAAACTAAATAGACCTGACTTGCAAATGCATTATTCTATTAAGAAGAATTCATTGGTATTTTTGTTTTGGTTTTTTTTGTTTTATTTTTTTAATGGTGGTATCCACAGAATATGATGTCTTTATTTGTTTTAATTGGGAGATTATTAGGATGTTTAGGGAGGGGGAGAAGGGTAGGTATGTAGAGGGGTCTTATTAGGTTGGTTGGTTGTTTGCTTATTTCTGATTTTTTTTTCTTCTAAGAAAATTATCTAAACTAAAAACTATCTCAGTATGCATTTTGTTTGTTTGTTTGTTTGCTTGCTTGTTTTTCTGATAAGCTAAACTTCAATGAGTGAGTGCTCAATTCTATTTTCATTTAGAGAAGAATGTTTACACTATGAAATAAAATCAGTGGAGTAAAGCATTCAGTACTTGCTTCTCTTTACCCTGTATTTGTATTTACAAAGGCATTGAGGAGCCAGTGAACTGGTTGTGGTGGTAACTGGTGAATCTGAACCAATGAGGCAGGAGCACTCTGGTAGCTATTGATTTTTGTAATAAAAACGTGACATTTTCTTCTGGTTTCGAAAGATAGACTTTGGCTTTAAACTTTGTTTTAAAATTCATGATACACGGACTTTACTTTCTTCACCAGTATAACTCACTTCTTTCATTACAATTCAAAACACAAGTTTCAAATTTTTCACAGTTTGTAAGCATTCTGAACTATTGTCCTTAATCTTGCACCCACCAAAGATTAAAAAAAAAAAATATTCGTAGCAATCATTTTCTAACATTCCTCTCTGCCATTAAGGAGGAAAAATTTGAAAAGAATGTGTTAAATTTTCTTCTGTTCTGGACATCATTTGTTCATAGCATAGAAGATGTTGGAATAGTACTGTGGCACTAGAATAATTGTATCCCTTTGATAATTAGAGAAATGGAGCTCTGGTTCCTGAGATCATATCTCTTGATATCAGATCATGCAGTGAATAAGGGGATAGTAAGAAAAGAGGAGACAATGCAATCCACTTAAACTCTCTTGTAGAGCCATAGAAATCCTTTCGTGTACAAAAGTTTAGCTATTTTTCTCAGTTATACCAGTCAAATTAAATATATTACCTCTCCCTAAGTGTCTTACCTCATTTAATTTCAAGTCAAGCAGAGAAAAGGGTTTTGCCGCTTTGTTCAGGTAAGATAATGACTGCTTGTACCTCCTGACATCTGATGCCAGGAATTGTTAATAAACTGGTTTGAAAACTTTTATGTTTATCATACTGAAAGCACTCCCAGAACAAGTTCTGACTATATGTGGGTTTTTTATTTATCTGTATCAACATCTAATCTTTGTCAGCATCTGTGTCTTTCTGACATCATGCCTCACATGCACAAGGCAGCTTCATTTCATAACCAGCAACTTTTTTTGAGTAAATAAAAACATTGGAAAAAAAAAAATCTAGTGTTCCTAACATTACTTCCTCACTTCCACAGAATAATAGCACAACACATGCAATATCCTACTGGGTCAGACAGTCTGAGTCAATCTATCTCGCTAAATATGCCGTCTCAGACAATGACAAGAGGGGATGCTGTTAAGGAAGAGAACCTGAGCCAAGACAATGGCTTAGTCCTCCCCTTTTATATTTCTCCACTATCCAGAATTCTTGTAATAAGGGAATTACACAGTATATACTTACATAACCCTTATGATAGCTTAACTTTGGCTAGTTTCCAGATTTCCTTCTGCTGCTCTCTCACTCTCCCTCCTCAGCAACACAGGCAGAGAAAAATAATGTAAAAGAGTTCATGGGTGTAGATGAAGATGGGGAGATCACTCACTAATTATAGTCACAGGAAAAAATTAATTTACTTAGGGAATATTAATCTAATTTATTGTCAATTAAAAAGAGTCTAATATAGCGAGAAACAAGTACAAAATTAAAACCACCTTCTTCTCTACTCCTTTATTTTTCCCAGGCATCCAGAACATCTCCTCCCCCTTCTCACTGACCTTGGTGTCTGTAGGGTTTTTCCTCTCACATTTTTCTTACTTCTCTCTTTCACAGCTGCAGCCCTGTATTTTTTACCTTTTCTCATATATGTCATCATAGAGGTGCCACCAAACGTGATGACTGACTCAGCTTTGGCCATCAGCTTATCTGTCTTGGGGCCATGTGGAACTGTCTTTCTTAGACATAGGAACAGCTGCTCATCTCTTCCCACAAACTCTACCCTTGCAGCTCTACTGCTACAAAAATCTTGCCACATAAGCCCAATACAATCTGCTTGAAATAAGGTTCTGGAGCAGTCCTCCTGGAAGGTGTTTAATTGGGTTTTTTAGATGTATCTTTTTTGTAGACCTTTCCTACATCCACACTTTTCTGTAAAGTGTATTTCTGATTTTTCCTAGCTGCTTTTTAAAAAAATTACTCCCTTTATTCATCTGAGGCTGATGTCCTTCAAGTTTCAGATTGTTGGCTCAGCTGTTTAGAGCATGGTGCTAATAATGCCAAGGTTGTGGGTTCAATCATCATATGGACCTTTCCTTTAAGAGCTGGACTTGATACTCTTTATGGGTCCCTTACAACTCTGAATATTCTGTGAATATCTGAATAACTGTTCATGATAAACTTATCCACTGCTTTTATGATTTTCTAAATCTTAGCTGTATTTCTTCTTGGCCTGCTCTACTCCAAGAGTTCCAGCTCTGTTAAGCCCTACTCTTAAGTCAGCTACAACATCTTGATCATCATTGTACAGCTGTCCTTTTCTGTACCTCTTCAACATCCGCCACAAAGCCCTTGAAGTGAAGAGAGTAGAACTAAACACAGCTCTCAGGATACTGGTATTTTATTTGGTAGGAAATAATGTTTTCTCTCTTCATCTTAATATCTTTCCTGTTCTTTCCGAGTACTTCACTGGCTTTTCAGGCTGACAATGCACACTGAAATGATAATTTCAGGAACCAATTGGTTATAAACAAAGTATATTTTTCCATAGTTTGCCTTGTCATGTCCTAAGGATGATGCAGCCTTTATAAAGCAGAATATGGTTAGAGATAAACTCTTTTTTTTTGTATAGCAACAACTTACATATATAGCATGTAAGTATTGTTGGATGAAAAACAAATCAAAAGTTCATTTTGGAAACTAGTTCTCCTGTCTTCTAACTGATGCATTAACCAGAAAGCTGGAGTTAGGAAGAACTATAAATCAAGGTAAAATTATTGCTAAAATATCAAAATGTCAAACAAATGTCTATAATAGGTATTCCAAGTCTCTATGTTTATGAAAAATGCAGGATGAAATAGTAACAAAGAACTATGTTTAAAAGCAAATGGAATTTGTTCTGGGTCTTTTGCTTACATGGATATTTCCAAACCACTAAAAGTTGTTACAATGGTACATTTTACTTTAGTATAATATAGGGGGAAAACAGATCAAAGGCAAGACAGATAATATTATTTTTAAAAAGGTATAGAAAAAGTCTTTAGATATTTAGGTCCAAATGTAGTCATCCACAATAACAAGCTGATCTCTCTGACAATAAAAAATAACATCTGTTCCAGAGTTTAAAACCCTGTACATTTGGAAAGAGCAATACAGACATTTTGTAAACAGGAAGGGCAGTGCTATAAAAATAATTAATACATTTTTTTTGTCAAATATCCCATAAATCAAAAACCAGTCTGTTTATACAAATTCTTGACACTTTTTTTTTCCATAGTGGTCATTTTCTGAATTATGGTAAGAGTAGCAATTCATTGACCATTGATATTTCTTACATTCTAAAGCTTACATGTAAAATGTAATGAATTAAAATTCATTACTTCCTAGTTTTATATTTTTGCAGGTCACACTTACATCAGTTGTGTCCCTTTCAGTAATTGCAATACTCAAGAAAGACAGGACACTATAGGAGAAAGTGAAATTTGTTCTACTTCTATTATGCTTGTTTATGGTGATATAAATTAAATCCATCTCTGCATATCTCCAATACTTTTTTTTACATATAGAAAATGACACCATTAGTTAATATCTGTTAGATTTAATACAATAAAAATAAGTTGGAGCAAACAAAATTCTGCAATCTGCCTCCAATACCCACAGGAAAACATATTTGCAGGATTATGCTAAAAAACTAAAGATTTTTCAAAGGCTTTAATTTATTGAATCCAATAAGAGGCAAAATTTTGAATTAGTGAAACTGTTAGGGTCTGTATTTTTCCCTTTTATGGGAAAACAATCAAACAAAACAATACACTTTTGGAGTGTTTTAAGAGACAACATATCCTGGATCAGCAGACTGGAAACCAAAATGAACCTTCTGTAATATCACTGATAAATGCCTTAATGACACATTTTTCAAAATATCCAACAGAATTAGTTTTGTTGACAACCAGAGACATTTCAGCTGCTTTCGTTAACAACAGACTTTTCTTCTTCTCTTTTTTTTTTTTTAATTATATTTTTTAGTTATATAAATCTATAGATAAGACGGTGTTCAAAACAGCAGTTTTGTAATTTTTTAACTGATTAAAGATTAAGATATTCAACTGGAAATCAAGTTTAATTGATTTAAAACATAAGACCTCTATGCCCAAAAGATAATTGAATAATTCAATCCAGTTATCACTAAGCAACATGGTTTATGGCTCCACACTTTTATTCCAAGCAATATTGTTAGTTGTCACTGAAACAGCAATTATGAAAGTACTGCTGCTTATCTTCTCATCTTTTTTTAGACAAATATTAACCACACCATGTCATTTTGTTCAGCAATAACTGACTAGGTCTGACTGTTTTGATAGCTACTTCAGAAAGGCCATAAGCACAGAAAACTCTAAATTAACCCGTTTTTCCATCTGAAGTATTCTCTGTTATGACTTAGTGAAGACAGCTAAACAGAATATTGTGTATTCTGAAAGGCATACATACTACAGCCATTTCTGAGGGTGGGTTTCAAACTCACTATATGGAAGGTTGATGAAGCTGAAATTTATTGTACCTTCAAAATTTTTTTATACATTCTTTAGAGAAAGTCACTGAATTAGATCAAGTATGAAAGGGATCTATTAGATGTTAAAAATTTGAGACTATTGGAGAAAGAGGAGCACTTTGAGTAAAATATTCTCCTTCAGCAACTGAGAGTTAAGGGAATCCAGTGCTGAGGAGGCCACCAAGCCTCATCAAGAGTTCTGTATGATCTATGAAGGATTGGAAGATTTGTCCATCTGTTAAGACTCAGTGTGAGCTGTGATGTTGTGCCAATTTGTGATTTACAGGCTTATTTTTCTCTTCTCTAAAAATAGAATGATGTACTAGAAAAGTAAAACAACAACATCCCCCCCCTGCTCATAGTTGCACAATTTTTTAAAGCTTGTTTTCATAGAAACTAAAGTCTCCAGGGCCCTAATAATTTTCCAGCACTTTCACATTAAATGCTCAGTTCTACTCAATATTTTGGTCTGTGCTTCAAAGCCTGTTGTGAGAGTGAAAAATTAGGTAACTGATTTTTTTTTTTCCTTCTATTTTACAGTCTTCAGTACACCTGATACCTATACCTCATCAGAGGGAGCCCCTGGTGGTCTAGAAGGTAAAGGCGCTGCGCTATCACTGCAGAGACCTGGGTTCGATTCCCGGTCGGGGCCACTCCCCGGGCAGATGGAGCTCGTTAGCCCTGTAAGGCAATCCATCTACGTCCTGAGGACCTCGCTGCCACCGTCCAAGCTCGCTTGGCCCCGGCAGATGAACCTTAGGATTAAAGGGTGGGTTCAGCTCTGCGCACACTGTGTCTCACCTAAAAAATCCAATGCGCAGGCTGGAAGGTGTAAAAACCTTCCCCGGTTCTTCGTTCGCGAAGAGACTGGCCATTACCTATACCTCATCAGACTTCTAAGAAAAAAGGATAGTTAGACAACATCATTAGAAACAAGATTAAGGAATTCACTAATCTGATGAGAATATCCTCAAATATCATCATGTTGTGAACAAAATACGTTCATTTCTCTGAGTTTTGTTTTCCCTTAGTAAATTATTTTCACTTTTTAACTCAAAGGGATAAAGTGAAATGGAGATAGAGTCTGTCATCATTTCTCCTAGTCAAGGGAGTTACTTTTGATACTCTTCTGGAAAGTGACATAAAAATTTAGGAAGATGCCAAATTGTCAGTTTCAAACTAAAAATTGTTTAGCATAGTGGTAGAATTTTTGCTAGATTTTTTTAATGTTATGATGAGTTTCCACTCAGGGGGGAAAAAAAAAAAAAGGTGATGTTTTGGTTAAAAAAATCATAACTGAATTTAAGGTTCTGAAAAGAGAACTCAAAAGTTGCAGTTCTAGAAGAAATGATTAAAAAAAATAAAAGTTCCTTTTGAAATCCTTTGCAACAGAATTGGTACAAGTAAGGTAGGTGTGGCTTCGTTTCTAATGTCAACTGGTCCAAGACTTTGGAATTATAGTGGATATACATTTATTCTGGATTTGTAAAACAGTGAAATAAAATATTTTTTTTATTTTAGTTCTTCAGATTTTTCTATTGTTTGACCAACATTTTTGTGACAGAATAATAAAGAAGAAAGTAATCTTTGGGTTACCTGAAGAAGAAAACAGTAGTTTTCCAGTAAACATTAATCTCTATTGGGTTTCACTCATTTATTTCTATCCCTTTTTAAAATTCCGTCTGCTATCTCACAAATGAACTTTATTTACAACAAAGAGAATTTGCTGTGACAGAAGGAAAAACTAGCCCTCAAAACCTTTGAAACTGAAATTTGATTTTGTACATGGTCACACTGCACCTATATGTATTCATAAATAACAAACTATATTATATATGCTTATTAATAAATAGAGTATTAATATCTTTCTCAGTGCTGCATCTTTATGAGTCTAAAGAGTTTTCTGCACTGAATCCTTCAGATTAGTTTATTTTTCAAGTTGTTATTCACCAATTAAGTTGAATGTGACATGTTTCACCAGTCATGTTTCCTCACTGTTTCTCCTTAAATCAGTTTTTCTTCTCTTCCTTTTTTAGAATTCTAAAATGGTAGGAGATTTTGGTTTCAGATGCTCTTTTACAGAGCCTTCATTAATTTATTTTACCTGGTTTTATAGTACTAGATCACTTCCTCATTAGTTAATCAGATTAAATTCAAAATTTTAACTTAATTTAAATAATTCTACAGTAATACCCTTTCAAGCATTCTCTCAACCAGCCATTAAGATTTTATTAATTACAGACTTCAGCCTACCTTATTTGGGTCAGCCAGCAGGAACCAGAGTGCTGACCCCTTTTTGCTTCTAAAAGTGGTTGAAAACTTGAACTACCTGAAGACTCTTTACATTTCTATATCTGTCTTTAAAAATACCTGAAAAAAGACAGAGGATATTTCTCGAAACAGGTTTTATACCAAAATTATATTTCATCAGAATATATTATTGAACAAAATCGCATACCATATTGAAAGCTTTTAACTAGGAAAAAAGTTTTCAAAATATATTTTTTTTAACTTCTTGTAATCGAAAAAGGTGAATGTTCTAATTTTAAATATATCTTGGAAATTTTTGCAAAACAAAATAATCAAATATTTTAACAAGTAATTTAAATATATTAAGTAAATAATTTAACAGCCCCAAGATAAATTTTATCTACTATTTGACTGTGTTTTCTTTCAGGGGATTGTCCCACTCTGCTCTGCACTGGTGCAGCCTCACCTTGAATATTGTGAGTTTTGGGCACTGCAATATAAGAAAAATATTAGGCTGTTAGAGAGTGTCCAAAGGAGGGCAACAAAGAGGGTGAAGGGCCTTGAGGGAAAGCCTTATGAAGAATGTCTGAGGTCACTTGGTCTGTTCAGCCTGGAGAAGAGGAGACTGAGGGGAGACCTCATTGCAGTTACAACTTCCTTGTGAGGAGAAGAGGAGGGGCAGGCACTGATCTGTTCTCTGTGGTGACCAGTGACAGGACCTGAGGGAATGTCCTAAAGTTGTGTCAGAGGATGTTTAGGTGAAATATTAGAAAAAAGTTCTTCACTCAAAGGGAGATTGGGCACTGGAAGAGGCTCCTCAGGGAAGTGGTCATAGCACCAAGCCTGACAGAGTTCAAGAAGTGTTCAGTGGTGTGACTCTTGGGGATGGTCATGTGCAGGGCCAGGAATTGAATTTGATGATCCTTGTGGGTCCCTCCCAACTCAGCATATCCTGTGATTTTATCCAGATCTTAGTTAATTAGTTTTCTGAGCATTGTTTTTTTATAAAATATGTCTTCCTCTTTGATGATCTCTCCTTTTAGATTACACATAAGCCTAACTTAAGAGCTCTAGCTTCTCATGAAAGTATAGCCATTGTTCTTTTCTTAGGCTGAAATGGTTAATTTCATTCCAATGAGGCTGCAAAGACTGGCCAGTTCTGGTTAGTTTTGGTCTGGCTTTCTCATTGTTTTAGAGAATTTTTTTAAATGTCATTTACCTAAATAATAAGGTCAAATACATATATACCACTGACACTATCTGAAGAGTAACTTTTTTCCTGTTAGTTTTTTAGAATTTGACTTGAAAAATCATATAAAATACAATAAAAAATAATTTATGTGTGACTTATCAATGCTGATTTACAACATTCGCACATTCAAATTGCATTTGAAATCAACAATGATATGATAAATAAATCTTTCCAATTCATTGACTGTTTTTCCCAGTTATTCATTTTATTCTATCAGATTTATACAAATCCCACTTACAGTGTCTGCCAAAGTTGTTGGAAGATGAAAATAATCAGTACTTATTTTTTCTAAAGAAAAACATAAATCCTTCTGTTTATCTTCTTAGTAGAAATACGAAATAGATCTAAGCAATCTAAGAATATTAGGAACCTTTTATTTTGTGTGAAATCACTTTTTTTTTCATCAATTGAAAAAAAAATCTACACTTATTTATATATTTCCCTCAAAAGCATGAATGTATGCATATGTGACCTCTATATTAGTAGCCATTGCTTGCAAATAGGGATGAATGGATGTTTCAGTAAACGTGACTTTGGTGAAGATAAAAAACATTTCTCTGTATCAGCTTCAAAACAGAATTATGACATGACTCACAGAAAATTCCATAATATATATAAATATATATACATATATAATATATAGATGCATAAGGAATGGGAGACAGAATTACAAACTTCTCTGAGATTGCTAGAAGGGTGGATGGAATTTCTGTCATGCATTGTAGAAAGCAAAACATATTCTAACCAAGGGATTTGCCCAAAGACAACCCTGAAGCATAAGACGTGTATTCCCCCATCCAAGCCTCCATGTACCCATGATTAATCTCCTCGAGAACACAGAAGTGCTCTGTGAATTGAAACATGTGAAAGTTACTGCTTCAGTGCCTTGTGGTTAGGGAATGAAGTCTAATGTGAAACTTGAGTAAGAACTTTAATTTCCTAATCAATACAGATAAATAGGAACTTTAATTTCCTAATCAATACAGACAAATTTCCACTGGGAAATTCAGAGTACTAGTTTATATCCAAGGACTAAATTACACTTTATAGTAGTCCTTCCCTAAATGAAAGATATATGGAAGTGTAAAACAGAATGATTATTAATTTAGAATCCAAACTAATGAAAATATCTCCACAAATACATTACCAGCACTTTTATCATGGAATAAGAAGGTTGTTAACACTCCTAACCCCAGCATGTGATACAAACTTCTTTATCCTCATTCATTTCCACTAATCATTATATCAGTCATATATTGCTATATTTTACCTTTAGTTATTATTTTTAAATAGATAGTAGCATTAAATCTCAAGAACGTCAGATATATACCATATAGAGACCACTTTGAAGCTGAAGAAAATTGAACTTTGTCTGATTCCCTTTTTGCATCTGGATTAGTTTTCCGTGAGGGAGAGAAGTGAAATCAGAAGAGCTGGATCAAAACAGTCTTGAATTTTGCTAAGAGTTTATTTTGGTCAAATGTTACAAAGACTGCAACGTTTAGGAGTATTTGTCATCAGTCTCTCCTGTTTCCTAGGTAAAGTTACACGTAGTGCAAGAGGATAAGACAGGTACATTTAAAACAAAAGTAGTCTGCTTTTTCATCTGAGTTTTCTCTGTGTTGCTGATTTTTTTTGCCCAGTGAAATCCAGGGAATTTGGACATTTAATTCAGGATTGTCTTCCAAAACCTAGAGTCCTAAAATGTGGTGCATGTATACCTCCTTAGTCACATAGTAACTGTGTCTGTAAAGATGAATTTAAATGGATTATAAGAGTTTGAAATTTAGTAAACACATACATTTATGTTTCTTCAGGTGAAGAATATGTTAAGCTACACTCTGGATAAGAAAATAAGTAGAATTCTGTATAAGGTGTTTGAATTTCCAGTGATAAATGGGTTTTGCAAGTGCAGAACACATCATGTCCTGTCATTCCCTCATAGACACATAGAAGATCAGGGAGTGTATAAACAGCATTTTATCTCACTGCAGCTGAGTGGCTTCTAAATCAAATCCATAAAATGACCAAGTAGTGATGATGTAGAAACAAAACAATCAGTCAATAAAGCTTCAGAAGAAAATAGAGGCAATAGATATTGGAAATTGCCTTTAAATATACATATGTTAGAAATTTAAGCATTCATAGCTTATCAAAAATAAATTTATTATTTTGATTTGTGTTGATCATACTCATGGGTTATTTTGGGTTTATGCTTAAGAGAGAACAAGTAGTGTCAGAGGTGAGACTAGCAATGAAAATGTTACGTTGCATAACATTAAGTTGAATAATAGGGTGGTTGAGAAAGAAAACAACAATAAGCTATTTTTCACAGAAGTATTCACACAGAAAGCAGAACTATTGCACAATTGAAATAACACCCTAATAAGAGTAGCTTTTTTCCTGGTTTTTTTGATGAAACTTTTTCCTAATCTGCAATCTTCTGACAGTGGCTAACATCTGCTTGCAGGTATATTGCTTTGTACCATGAAAAACTGAGTTATTGTTATGTTTTATTCACTACACTTGCATAAATGTTTAGGGTTTCTTTTTTATTTTTTTTCCCCTTAAGCTTTTTTACATTCTTCTATCTCTGTTTTCTCTCATGGTAAACCATGAGACAGTCCATAAATCCAAGAGCTGGAATACATATTTTTCTGCTGGTCAGTGATGAGAATTTGTTGACTACAGAAAAATATCTCTCAAATAATGCATTTAAAAACTAACAGAAACGCCTGTTAGAAAAAATATACTTTAGATTTTAACTAGACCTTTTCTTTTCTATGGATAGACTGGCCAAAGAAAAGAAACAGTCAGAGGAAAAAAATTACTCATTAAAATATGGCTTTAAATTGGACATGGACTTCATTTCTCTCTCTAAGTTTAATTATATAACTAAAAAAATAATGATAGTAAGAGCACAACTTTCATTTAACACCTAAAAGGCATTGAGAGTTGTGATGTGATATGTGACTGTGATTCTTTCAATTTACTTTTAAAGCACAAATATTTGCAAAATTGCTGTATTCATGTCACATAGGTAAAGCTCCTTGAGTTCTTTATTTTTTAAAAATAATAACTTCCAGTTAACTGTGAGACCGAGAAAAAAAATATCAGCATTGATTTTACAAAAAGACAGAGGATTCGTCATAATAGAACATAAAATGTTTAAAAATGTTTATAATAGATTTCATTAGACATTTTGTGCACCAAGTATATTTAAAATAAGGCCATTAAAGGTTATTTCAAAACCAGTATCTTTCATAATAAATGTTTCTTGACAGTAGTGATGTAAAACAAAAAAACTGTGACAGTTTGCAAACCAGTCAACATGGCCATCAACATTTTGATCTGTCACATAGATGTATGTATGCACACCATCATTTCGTCTTGACACCCTTTTTTCTGCTTGCATGTGTAGGAGAAAAAAAAAAGGAAAAGAGAAGGAAAAAAACCCCCATTATAACTTATTTTGTCAGCATCAGCAAACAGCAATAATTTAGAAGAATAATACCAGAAGAAACTTATAGGCAAATCAGAAGAAAATTGTAACTGACACTGATTCACCTTTCAGATGCCTGATATTCCCTCTTGTGGACCCTTACTTTTATTTGGTTACTGCTGACTAATCAAAATGAGACAATTAGAAAACATAAATAATACTAGTCTAAACCAGCCTGATTTATATGGTTATATGAGTTATGTTTCCAACTAACAGATTTAAAGAAAGCATCACATTTGCAAAACACTAAAGGAACTTCAATCAGCTATTGCACATAGCTTTTCCATGATTGTGAAGAATGATAACTCCCAGTCAACCCTGAAATTGTGTGGGATCTGCTGCTCCAGCTGGATCCCTACAAATCTATGGGGTCTGTCAAGGTTCCAGAATCCTCAAAGAACTGCCTGATGTCATTGCAAAACCTCTTTCAATGATTTCTGAGCAGTCTTGGGAATCCAGAGAGGTCCCAGAAGACTAGAGAACATTGTCTGAATTTTCAAGGCAGACAAGAGAGAGGACCCTGGAAAGTACAGGCCTGTCAGTCTCCCTTTGGTGCCTAATAAAATCTTGGAAAAGATTATTCTGGGAAGTATTGAAAAACACCTGGAGGATGATGCAGTCACAGTCACAGACAGCACTGTTTCATGAGAGGAAAGTCCTGATTATCAAACCTGATTTTATTTTATGACAAGGTAACCCACCTAGTTGATCAAGGGAAGCCACCTGATGCAATCCTCTTGGATTTCAGGAAAGCTTTTGATAATGTCTTTCTCAGAATCCTTCTGGATAAAATGTGCAGCACACAGTTTGATAACTGTGTTAAACAATGGGTGAGCAACTGGTTCACAGGTTGGGCCCAAAGTGAATGGGTAACACTGAGCAGTGACCTGTCACTAGTGGGGTTCCAAAGGGCACTGCTCTGCACTGGTGTGGCTTCACCTCGAATGTTGTGTGTAGTTTTGATCTCTGCAATATAAGAAAGATATTAAGCTTTTAGAGAGCATCCAAAGGAGGGTAACAAAGAGGGTGAAGAGGCTTGAGGGGAAACCATATGAGGAGTGGCTGAAGTCACTTCGTCTGTTCAGCCTGGAGAAGAGACCAAGGAAAGACCTCATTGTGATCTTCAGTATCCTCATAAGGGGAAGTAGAGGGGCAAATACCAATCTCTACTCTTGTGACCAGTGACAGGACTCAAGGAAATTACATGAAGGTGAGGCAGGGGAGGTTTAGGTTAGATATCAGGAA
This sequence comes from Empidonax traillii, assembly GCF_003031625.1. Taxonomy (NCBI): domain Eukaryota; kingdom Metazoa; phylum Chordata; class Aves; order Passeriformes; family Tyrannidae; genus Empidonax; species Empidonax traillii. Next base: position 355,266 of record NW_020955272.1, read on the forward strand.
AAACTTTCACTTAGTGGGTGGTTTAGCACTGGAACAGGCTCCCCAGGGAAGTGGTCACAATATGGTGTGATTCTTGGGTTGTCCTGTGCAGGGCCCGGAGTTGGACTCGATGGTCCTGATAGGTTCCTTCCAACACAGTATATTCTATGATACTATGATTAGACTTGGAGAGAACAAATATGTCAAAGTTACAATTTCCTAAGTGTCTGAAGAAAAGAATATATAAGAAACATTTTGGTAGTTATGCAATTTGAAAGCTGAAAACCCATGAGCAGTAAAATAATTGCTTTTTCTATTATGCCATGATCTAAACTAGATACAGAAGACAAATCAGTTAAAAGTCAATGCTCCCATCTTTCTGTATATTTAGGTCACTGTAACATAAAAATATATAAAACATTGAAGACTTCCATGTAAAACAAAAAGAAAACCTGTATGTTTCTAAAAGGAACAATCAGATACTGACCAAAAGTCAAGCCTCAAAAAAATCAAAGGCCTGATTGTCTAGAATCACATTCCTGTTCTGTTGCATATCATTTGTCACTGTTCTTTGTAAGAAACTGAAATAGGAACAACATTTCTATATTTGTTTGATAATAGGCTCTTCTTAGGTCAAACATACATGGTTAGATCAGATACAGACTGATGAAAATTAGGTTATATTTACCCACTTTTAGTTTTCCTGCATTTTGCATAAAGACACAGTAACCAGAGTCTTCATCATAGAAAGGTATTAAGTTGGTCAAGCATGACTTCCTTTCTAATTTACATACTTGGAAATGGTTTCATAGATTAGGCGAAAAACTTCCCAGAGATTAATGTAAGGCTGACCACATGTAGTTTTCTGAGTCCTCCTTCTTGCCACATTGAAGATGTGGGTGACACTTGATTTCTTCCTATCTTTTTCCAATCACTATGATTGATCAAAGATTGCTCGTAGTGACCTCACAATGACACCTGCCTGGTCCGTCAGTACTCATGAGTGTATTCCATCAGGTTCTATGAAATTATGTATGTCTATTTCGATTAAATATTCCACAGTTCATCCTCTTCTACCAAGGATAGATCTTCCTTGCTCCAGCCTTTACCTGTGGTCTTTGGGATCTGAGATTTCTGAAGGCCAGTCTTACTAGTAAAGACTGAGGCAAAGGTGACATCCAGTATTTACACCATTTCCACTTTCTATGTAACCAAGTTCCCTGTCTAGTTGAGCAATGGGTCCACATTTCGCCCCCCTCCCTCTTTTTTTCTTTACTTAAATATTTATAAAAGCTTTTCTTCTTGCTTCTTACAATCCCACGTGTCTTTGACATATACACACAAATATATAAACAAATGTAAAACAAACACAAAATTATGAGATTCTATACTCAAGGGGCACCATAAAATGTTCACAGGGAGAAGTCTTGTCTAGTGTGGGCATGGACAGTCTGTAGTAGAAGACACACTCAATACAGTGCATCAAAACAATTCTGCATAAATCATAATCCATACCTCATAATACAGCACCATAAAATCCCTCTGTAATTCCAGAGGCAGAAGAGCACCTAACTCTACCAGCTAGACTGGGGATAATTAACTCAAACTACAAAATCAATACAACTACACGCCCCAAGGTTCCTATATTAGTTTACTTAGAACTTATCCTCAGGTATGCCTACACCGTTTGCATTGCATGCTGTCTTTTTCCCAATATGCTATGCCTTCTGGAGCTCTGTGAATAACTCAGAAGTGACTTTTTTTAACATATCTTACTGTCATTTTGTATTAGCATAACAGGGAAGAGTTTTCAGCCTTGCTTGACAGAACAAGAATAGAGGATGAGAAGCAGCTTACCCAGATCATGAAAGAGTGAAAGAACAGCTAATTCTGAAAACCATTTCCTGGCACGTGGATGACAAGAAAATCATCAAGAGTAGTCCACATTGCTTCGTCAAGGAGAAGTCATGCAGAAGGAACTTGGTAAATTGCTATAATGAAATGGCTCGTCTGGTAGATGAGGGGAGAGCAGTGGATATTGTGTACCTGTATTTCAGTAAGGCTGTTGACACTCACAAGATTTTCATAGCCAAGCTATTACTATATGGGCTGAAAGAACAGACAGTGAGGTGGATGGGCACAAAGGGACACCATTTGGACGATGGGGCAGAGTGTACCCTCAACAAGTTTGCAGATGACTCTACACTGGGGTCAGACATTAAAGTCTGGTTGCTATGCCAGAGTTCTACCATACAGAGGGATCTTGACAGGCTGAAGAAATTACTGACAGGAACTTTGTGATGTTCAAGAATGGAAAGTGAAAAATCCTGGATCTGGGAATGAACAATCCCAGGCACCAATATGTGCTGAGGACTTTCCAGCTGGAAAAAAGCTTGGCAAAGAAGAACCTGGGAGTCCTATTAGAAACCAAGCTGAGCATCCACCAGCGTGCGCCCTGGCTGAAAAGAAAAGGTTAATGTTATCCTCAGCTTCATTAGATAAAGTATTATCAGCAAGTCAACAGAGCTGATCCTTCTTCTCTACTTAGCACTGGTGAAGCCACTCCAGTGTCCCACATTAAGTTCTGTGCTACTCAGTACAAGAGAGAGGTGGACATACAAAGGCCACAAAACTGATTAATGGACTGAAATATCCCTCGTATAAGGAAAAACTGAGATTGTTTAGACTGGAGAAGTCTAAGAAAATTTTATCATTGTACATAAATACCTAAAAGCAGAGTATAAAAAAGATAGAACCATGCTCTTTCCAGTGGTATCCACTGACAGGACGAGAAGCAATGGGCACAAACTGAAAAACAGGAGGGTCCATCTGAGCATCAGGAAACATTTTTTAACTCTAACGATAACTAAGCACTGGAACAGAGAGCTTGTCGAGTCTTGAAGGTATTCAAAATCTGTCTGGACACAGTCCTGGGCAACTGGATCTAGGTGGCCCTGCCTAAACAGTTCCTCTCCCACATCCACCACCCTATGAATCTCTAGCTATCAGGGAGTTTGAAAGCAAATTGTTTTCTTAATTCCATATATTAGGTGACAAAGAAGATGTAGGAGTTACTCTTTTCTGAAGATAATAAGGGTGGTTTAAAAGATTTCTCTTCCTAAGAAACATTTTCTTCTAAATCACTGTGATGGATTGACCTTGACCGAATGCCAGTTGCCCACTGAGCCACTCTATCACTCCCCTTTTTGGCTGGTGTGAGAGGAGGAGAAAATAAAATAGAAAAAACCCTCATGGGTCAAGATACAGGCAGTTTAATAAAGAAAAAGCAAAGGTTTCAAGGACAAAAGCAAAAGAAAATAAAAGATTTTATTCTTTACTTCCCATCAGCAAACTGTGTCCAGCGGCTTCTAGGGAAGAAGGGCTTCAGTACAGGTAGCAGTTGCTCCAGAAAACAAATGCCATAATAATGAATGCCCCTGCTATCTCCACATTTCTGTGGAAAATGCACTCAATCCCTTCATCTAGATCATTGATAATGATATTAAACAGGACTGGGACAAATACTGAGCCTTGGGGAACCCCACTAATGACCGGCATCCAACTGGATGTAACACCATTAACCACCACGCTCTCTAGGCTCAGCCATCCAGCCGGTTTTTATTTCATCAGAGACCACCGGTCCAATCTGTGGGCTGACAACTTTTCCAGGAGAATGATGTGCAAGACAGTATCAAAGGCTTTGATGAAGTCCAGGTAGACTATATCCACAGCCTTTGCCTCACCCTCTGTCCTGGCTGAGTCTTTTTCATCCTCAGTCTACTGGTGAAGGGAGAGAATGTTATAGATGCTCTGCAAGCACTGGTCAGCAGTAGCTAAAGCACTGGAATGCTACCACCTTTCCAGATACAAATGCAAAGCACAGTACTATGAGGGTTGCTATGAGGGAAATTAACTCCATCTCTGCCAGACCCAATACATCACATTGCAGAATTATAAAAAGGAGAGGAATGAATCTTTGGGAAAAAAAATCTTCAGGGAAAAAATCAGGGGCTGGCATAAAAAGCAGAAGCTAACAACACAGTAATTTCACTAAAAAATGAGACTATGTGACTGTGGCCATAGTAATTTACTCTTACTTTCATACTGTACACTTCCAGTGTTATATATCTGTATCTAATAGGCACACCTAATATTTTTTTCTGTCAGTAAGTCTTGTGATTTAAAACTCTGATCTCATTATTATAGTCTACAGAATCCTTTTAAGTCTTCAATTTTTTTAATACATTTACTAGTCTTCAGATTTCTAATTCTGAATGGAAAGTATCAAAATGAACAACAAATGAAAATACAGCTGCACCAAATCAGGAAATCTATCAAGTGTTTTCCAGCAATTTTTTTTAATTCTCTTCAAAACTCCAGATCTTATTAGAAGATATTGGATTGACTGTGAACAATACTCACTGAAAGCAAGATGTACTTTTTAGAATATTGCTTTAATAATTGAAAAAACTCTGAAAAACAAACTTAACCAAAACAAAGAACACCACTTATGACAACTCATCCTTTTCTTTCCAGTAACATTAATGACTTAATTCTGTTTTGAAATGCAGAGTTCATCAACCCTGCCTGTTGCAAAGTGGCATTACAGCAGACAGCCTTCAGGGAATACATTCATGAGATTTGCTTGGACGAATCTTCTTCAAGAGCTTAACCTTGGCACTCACAGCAAATGAGAAAACTGGTTTAAAAGAAAGTTGCTTCTCGGAGATCTCCTGCCTCTGGGAGTCTGTCAGTGAAAGTGGAGCATGGCCAGGTCAGATTTTCATTTTATATGTTTTGCCAAGTGTCACCACAAAGCAGAACGTATATCCTAGCTCAGACAGAACTTGAGCAGCCACAAGCCAAATTCTACATTGTAAAGTTTTGAAGATAAGAGAACATGGTTTTTTTTGTTTGTTTGTTTGGTTTTTGTTTTTTTTTTTTGTTTTTTGTTTTTTTTTCCTTATCAGCAAAAGAAAGCAAGGAAAAAAAATGGTAAGAAACCAAGCATGCTCATAAATATAGGTAGGATCAGATATAACAGTTTTATACTACACATCTATGCCAATTGATACTTTAAAAAAAAATAATTTAAAATAGGATGTATATTTGGATTTATATGCTGTAAACAGGAAAAAAAGAAAGGAACATGTGATAAGTATTGCAAAATATGTGACATTTTAAAATTCCCTTAAAGAATAGCCAAAAATATTATTGGAACCCTACTCTGAGAGAATTTGTTTGTATGTATGCCATTTAGGCCTACGTTATATGAAAGACTTTCAAAGTTTAAGATTGTGAATGGACTCTACTGTTGTGGTTACTCTGAACTGTAAAATTCAGTGGAGTGCCAGAAACTGCCAGCTGGAAAGAAGACAGGGGAATATCAACAGGCTGCATTCAGAAGAAATCCTGATGTGTTGATGTAATAGCCAGATAATTAAATGATTTGCCTGCCTTAATATTCCATTTACAAAGAACCCATTGAGCCTTTGAAGTGAAAGACTTTGGAGATCATATAAACATATCCTAGGTTGAAAACAGTTTCTTTAAAAGCATTATATTTGGCTTTGTAAACATTCATTCTAATATATTTATAGCTAAGGTTGATGGAGGATAGGAAGGTGATTTGAGACAGCCAGAGCAGCTTCATCAAGGGCAAGTCCTCCCTCACTAGTCTAGTGGCCTTCTGTGGTAGAGTGACTACACCAGTGCACAAGGGAAGGCTATGGATGTCACCCATCTGGGCTTCTGTAAAGCCTTTGACATGGTGCCTCACAACATCCATCTCTCTAAATTTGAGAGAGAAGGATTTGATGGATGGACTGTTAGATGGTTAAGAAACTGGCTGAAGGGTCACATCCAGAGGGTAGTGTTCAGTGGCTCAATGTCCATGTGAAGATCAGTGACAAGCAATGTCCCTCATATAGGGACCAGTACTGTTTAAAACCTTCATCAGTGACGCAGACAGTGGGATTGAGTGCATCTATCAAATTTGCAGATGACACCAAGATGAGTGGAGCAGTTAACACACCTGAAGCATAGGATGCCATTCAAAGGGACCATGACAACAAACTTGAGGAGTAATCCTATGTGAACTTCATGAGATTTAACAAGGACTAGTGCAATGTGCTGCACTTGAGTCAGGGCAACCCCTGGTATTAATACAGGCTGAAAGGATCAAAAGCAGCTCTGCTGAGAAGGACTTGGGGATGCTAGTGGATGAGAGACTGTATATAAGCTGGCCAAGTGCATTTGCAGTCCAAAGAGGCAATTGGGTTGCACCAAAAGCAGGGTGAGAGAGATAATTCTGACCCTCTAGTCTCATGAGACTCTACCTGGAGCACTGTATACAAATTTGGAACCTTCAGTATAAGACAGATATGTACCTGTTGGAGTGGATTCAGAGAAGGCCCACAAAGTGATTAGAGGGCTAGAGAACCTGTCCTATGAGAAAAGGCTGAGAGAGTTGGTGTTATTCAGCCTGAAGAATAAAAAGCTGCAAAAGGACCTTACTGTTGTCTTTCACTAGTTATAGGGGGCTAATGAGAAATGCTGGAACAAATTTTTTTTTTTTTTTTTTTTATTTCATACCTCACTGTCTAGGAACCTAAAATACATCATACTTTTCAGTAAATATTGAAAAAAATAGATTTTTCTATATAGACAATGACAAACATATTGTCATCACAATATTACTGAAAGTAACAGAGTAACTGAAAAGTTCACTGACACAGGAAACAACCAGAAAAAATTAACAATTTTCAAATGGCAGGCACTAAGAAGACCTGTTCCATAAATAGTTACTTTATCCGAAATCCACATAAATTAAAGTATATTCTCTCAAAATCTTCATATTTGTTTAAACATCAGAATTTCAGCTCCTAATGATTAGAAAAAGGTACATTTCTCTTTATAGTCTTCATCATTGCACTGAAGTAACTGTATTAAGTACAGCAACAGAATCAACAGCTAGTCAACAGATGGTGGAAACCACAATTTCCATTATGTCATAAAATTTGACAAAGGTCTTCATTATTGCTCCTTTACTCATCAAATAAGTCTGCACTCATCTGAAAAATGCAAGTTACTTACCACATATTTTTTATTGCATGATACCTATTGCACAACTCCATAGTTTTGAGATTTTGGGGTGATCATCTTTAGATTAATACTATACTTGGTAATAAACTTGTGATCATTCCACAACTGAAAAATCAAACTATTTAAGAGTCTAGATTTGTGTTTGTTTTCATAAAATCTAGAGAAGAATAATTTATGAATGGATTTTTGAGTCTTGTCTATAAACACGCAGTAAAGGTTATTCTACATTTTTAATCCTCTGTGTTTTAAAAAAAGTATTCTTTTTATACTTTTATAAATATTATAAATATTTTTGCATGATACATAATTTTTTTTCTGAGTCTGTAAAAGGTACTTTAGATGTGAAAGATCTCTAAACCTGAAAGAAAAAGGAACAAGAAAAAGGAAAAGGAATAAAGAAAAAAGAAAGTCCCTTTGATAGGGAAATCCCACACAAAGGAGACATTACTGCAAGATGTGACCATTCTTGCATTTTTCAGAAGTTTTTCACTTTGAGTCATGTTATTGCTTGCAATAACAATGCATCACAACCTTTTTACAAGATTACTCCATGTTAATATATCACAAGTGATTTTGAGGTAAACCAGAGTAAACATTCACAGTTTGCAGAAGGAAAACTTTTCAATAAAACACATTAAAATCCAGACCTAATTTCACAATTTGGAATTATTTTGTGAGTGTGTGTTTCTTAATGTATGTATCTTCATAGTAACTTGATTTCTAAGCTTCATTAAGCTTAACTAAGTTACAGTTGAAATTTCACAAAGGGATATGGCAAGTTTTTTTTGTTTTGTTTTGTCCAAAGCAGAGACCTAATTTTGGTTAAATAAAGAACTCTTATGTGTATATATAAGATGCTGAAATTCAAATATGTGAACTCATAAAGTTATTAAAATCTTCAGTGCACTATCAAATTTAGAATCCAAACTTGCTAAATATTTAGTACATAAAAAAAATATTAGTAAAAAAATATATGACACTGAAGAAAAAGTTGTTTCCTCTTTATTGACATCAAAATAGCATTTCACTTTGAGCTCATTTTTGAGATAAAATATCGGTATCAACTAATATCATTCTTGTCACAAATCAGTGAAATGAGAGGCTTTTTTCTCAAAGATGTTTTTATAGTTTGGTCCTAGCGCAAGAATAATCCTAGGAAGCCTCTCAACCTTGAAGAAAGAAACACCTATATTTGCAAGATGCAGCAGTGTAGTTACTAAATTTGTGCAGAATAGAGTGCTGTATATACTAATAAGCTGATATACTGTATGCATGGAGATATATATGCTATGAACATATATAAACTCTCTTTTTTTGTCTTTCTCACATACCCACCTATATATAAAACTATGTGGATGTATATGTGTATATGCAAATACATATATTGTAAGGTGTTGTTCTGCAACTGGAAAGAAATACATCCCTATAATATTATTACTGCATTATTCAAATGCATTTCCAGCTTTATTTCATTAAAATTACTGTTGTCTCATTACAGGAGTATATTATTTATTTACTTTTTCATTTCAAAAAACATGTTATTTTTAATAACCTATACACAACACTATGTATTTTTCTGGAGTGCTTTTTCCACACTAGTTTTTCTCTCACTTGGCATGTTGTCACAATTTAGTAAATACTATTAAGCAATGCTAATATACAGCAACAAAAAGTG
>NW_020955272.1:367848-369065 GCF_003031625.1 Empidonax traillii
AGACTGCCTCTTCTCTGCAGTATTGAGCTCCCAGCATATATCTGGCAGGTTAAAGTCACCCACAAGGACAAGGGCTGACGATTTTGAGACATCTGCCAGCTGCTTATAGAATAATTCATCTCCTTCATCATCCTGGTAGGGCGGTCTGTAACAGACACCTATGATGATGTCAGCCTTGTTGGTCTTCCCTCTAATTCTGGTCCACAGGCACTCAACCTTATCGTTGCTGACCTGAATTTCAACAGAGTCAAGAGACTCCCTATATGCGCCTAGCCAAGGTGGTGTTCTACTGCAGATTTTATGAAAGGGCATGAGGATGTAAAAACAAGTATATAGGAAGAACAGACTGCCTACAGCACAGTCAATGTTTGTGATAGCAGAGTCTATAGGAACCTGGGGAGCTACCAACTTGACAAAAACTGCATGAGAATGCAACTCCCAACATGGAAGGATACAGTGTACTTGGAAATTATTTTCTCATAAGTCCCTTTTATCTCTCTCTCATCTAATTACTTTGAGTGACCCCTGTTTCAAAATATATTCGTTATTTTAATTAATTTTCCAATAAAATATGGCTTTTCCAGTTCACAAAAAAATCACACCTTTATGGTTTTTTGGGGAAACTCAGTTTAAGGAGAAGTTTCAGGGAGACCTATAATAAAATATCTTGTGTGGTGTCCTAATCCTTAATATTGCTGAAAAAAATAAATACCAAAAGTAATCCCACAGCTATTAAGAAGAAAATAGAAAAACTATTATGTCTACTATTACAGAATTGGTCGTTTGAAAACCCTTTTTCCAAATGTGTTCTCCATATAGATTGCTCAAAGCTCGTGCCAAGCTGGAGAAGTCTGAGCATCCCATGACCAAAATTTAACTGTCAAATTCTATTTGGAAATTCAAAACCGAAGGAAAAATAATAATAACAATAAAATTGTCTGAAATTTTCTTCAGTTGGAAAATTTCTAATCCTGTATTGATCCTTTTGTAACTTTTTAAATTAGAATCCAAACTGTCCTTTGTTTTTGCAAGCAACACTGTTCCACTGTTTCTGATAGCTGAGAGACATGTAACAGTACAGTAACAGTCTAATTTCATACCCCTTATGTTATGAATAAAGGACAAGCTATTAATGAAATATGGTTCCCTAACAAAAAGTCAGACCTTTAATTTACATTGAGCCATTTTTTCAGCTACAAAATTGTTTATACTATACA
>NW_020955272.1:369764-371972 GCF_003031625.1 Empidonax traillii
TGTTCCACTGTTTCTGATAGCTGAGAGACATGTAACAGTACAGTAACAGTCTAATTTCATACCCCTTATGTTATGAATAAAGGACAAGCTATTAATGAAATATGGTTCCCTAACAAAAAGTCAGACCTTTAATTTACATTGAGCCATTTTTTCAGCTACAAAATTGTTTATACTATACAATAACATATCTCACCATGGTAAATATTTACAATATTTGAGCAAATGTTTGAAGTGAGTTTGTCAAATGAAGTAGCTCTATAAATTCAAAAATGACTAAAACAGTTTTCAGCTTACAAAGCACATTTATAAATATATGCATGTGTGTGCACATGTGTGTTTTACTTTGCTTTTTCCACAACTTGAATGCCCTTGAAAGCGATGTGAAACAACTCACCAAGAGGTAAAAAAAAAAGATGGAGAACCATTTAAAGTATTCACCAGTGGGAATAGAGATATTTTCTTATATAAAAAGCTAGAAAGAATAAAATTGTTTTCCTTTGATAAAGAAGGAAAAGAGGTGATAAAAATATAATATGATGAATACATACTATTCAATATAATAGAGGAAATAAATAAAGATTACGGTTCCCCCTCTTTCATACCATGTTTGAACCATTTAAAAGACAATGATGGTAAAAAATTGGATTTACTGTCCCTAAACTGCTTAAAGTTTGAATTTCCCTGACAGAAGTGTACTTCATTAAGAAAAAGGAATTTTGTAGGAATAAGTTGATTTAAGTATGTGCATGAAAGGATTTCTATGCGAAGTGGGAGTCTAAGCTTCCATGGCAGTAAATGGAGCTATGAAATATAAATCCATTGTCTAACTATATGAGGAGCAGTTCTGATCACTTGGTTTGTTCAGCCTAGAGAAGAGAGGACTAGGGGAAGACTTCACAACAGTCAACAGCTTCATCTTGAGGGGAAGAGAAGGGGCAGGTACTGATCTGTTTTCAGGTGATAGTGATTCTCTCACTGAGAGGATCTGAGGTAATGTCATGAAGTTGTGTCAGGAGAGGTTTAGGTTGGACATTAGGAAAAGGGTGCTTGGGCACTGGAACAGGCTCCCCACGGAAGTGGTCAGAGCACCAAGCCTGACAGAGTTCAAGAAGCATTTGTATATATTTTGTATATATTTGTATATATTTTCAGGAACATGTTGTCTTGGATCCATTCTATGGATGTTTAGAGAGTTTAGAGAGCATTCAGCTAATCAACCTAAAGTATTTACTCTAAGGTAAACTGAGAAACTCTGGTTTATATGGGATAATTTGGTCTCCATTGTCAACACTTGGAGAGCTGTGAGTAGTTCACATTTAGATGTCTGCATTGCAGATATTTAAATATATGTATATAATTCAAGAGTTGAGTCCCACCCTACTGCCTTTTATTTAAGTCACTTCCATAACTAAAACACAGGTCACTTGAATGGTACTCAGGAGACTTTGGCCAGTGGATCCTGAGAAGCATCTTGGACAGGTTACTGAAAAGACAATTTATGATAAATCAAAATTCTAAGGGTTCCTAGGAATCTCAGGTGTCAGGTTTTCCAGCTCCTTAATTGTAGCTTATAGTTCCTAATCAGAGGCAGTTTTAATTCTCCAGAGGAAGGATTTCCAGGATTTCTCAACTGACACTTTGAGCTCCTACTCCTGCTTGTTTCAGAAGCCTTTTGAAGAAAAACTGCTAAACATGGATTTTGTAAACATTTAAGAAAGTATAATTTAAAAAGTTTTCTGTGGGAAGATCTTGAGCCAGCAGTACCTGCATTCAGTTAATTAGGATCAAAAAGGAGTGTTTTGGCCTTGACTGGTTTTTTTTGACAAAGAGAGTGCCGTGTTTTTAAAGTGAAAACCACTTTGAACGGTCTGCATGATAAGCATGTTTTTTTTTCCCTCATGGCTAAACACAGCCACCACATAATGTGAGGTGAACGTGTGGGATCAAGGCACTGTTTTAGGACAATCCTGGGAATTCCAGTTAACTAAAAGACAAACGCCAGGTACTGTTTACAAAGGAACCCTTATAAAAGGGGAACGCTGGAAAGATCAACAGACAAGTTCCGAAATTGAACTCTGTGTGTGCAACCTCATTTCCTTTCAGTGCCCATATTTGCCATATTTTCCAATTGCCATGTTCAAGGAATTTTTTTTCTTTTGTTTTGATTGTCATCCTTTTTGTGGTACTGAGAATAAATTATCCACCATT
>NW_020955272.1:372393-408303 GCF_003031625.1 Empidonax traillii
AAATTGAACTCTGTGTGTGCAACCTCATTTCCTTTCAGTGCCCATATTTGCCATATTTTCCAATTGCCATGTTCAAGGAATTTTTTTTCTTTTGTTTTGATTGTCATCCTTTTTGTGGTACTGAGAATAAATTATCCACCATTTCAGAACTTATGCTTCTCAATAGCTACTTTGCTCAGAGGGTTCAATACCATGCATTTTTTGAATGCTTATTCTTAAATACAACATAAATGTAATAGCATTCTCTTACTCTGTCCACCAGTGAATATTGTACAATATCCTGTGATCTGATTTTAGCTAAGAGCTTCTAAAATGATAATTGATCTACTGTTTTTAACACAGGTTAATTTTGTGAGTTCTTTTACTATATAAGAAATGCAAAATCAATAACTTCATTTTCCCAGTTTGATGCTTATTGCATAAATTTACATTTGGTGTACCTTAATTATCTGCTATAGGTTTATTTCCTCAGAGACCTATGCACTGAACATGAAACAGTAATAATAAAGCAGGTGTTTTTTTTTTTTATTTAAACAAAATAACCTTTTAGATATTAAAAACTGAAAAAGAGTAAAAAATTGTATGAAATTTGAATACTAAAAAATGCATTGAAAATGGTTAATTTGGATTAGAATATACAAAAGTTAGTAGAGATTTAGTATTCTTGTAAAAAACTTTGGGGAAGCCCCTAAATCTAATAAAAAAACCCTTTGAAAAATACCAATCTTGGTAACAAACAAGATGTCCACAAGCTGATCTCATATTAGTGTCTTGTAAAAACCTCTTCTTTTGAATGTATTAACACCACAATGGAGAATTACATCAGTGTCAGCATATTTCACCACATTTTATTCTGATGTATTGAGTTCATTCACTCATCATTGTCTGATGAGAAAATACAGAAAGTAATATTTCTCAGTGGAGACTTTCAGCCAATTCAATAGCATTCAATAGCTGTACAATAATATTGATGACAGAAGAAGAAAAGCTATAGTTCTTTTTATTATTACTCTATAACAAAGGAAACATATTTTCAGTGCAAAATCCTTGAAGCTGATCCAAGATCTAATCTGGCTGTACAATAATCATGTGAATTTCAGAGACCTCAGTGTATAAATACCTATGAGACAATACCATCATTCATTGTGTCTTATTCAAGTTTCCAGACAAAGACATTTTTACAGTTTTGCAGAACATCTGTTTTGCTCTGATTAAACAGGGTACTAAGATAGAAAAAAGAGAAAGAATGGATATTGCTGCAAGAAGTTTCTCTAAACATAACAGCCTTCTAATATATAAAGCACAGCTAGATATAAACAATGAAAGATACAATTCTAAATCCTGTAAAGTTATTGATCATTAAACACTTGGACAGTGTTTGAAATTTAACATTTGTTCTCTCATTCTAAATGGATATTATGTCACTTTTTCAGTATCGTTGTAATTAACTCAATAAACAACTGAATTTTACCAAAAAAAAAAGTTAATCAGTTCCTCCTCCTCTCTGGAGTGTTTTGTAGATTAATACTTTTCATTTTGCACAGTCAGTGAAATGGGTCAAACAGCATCACAGACATTTAGTAATATCATTTCCCCAAGACTAGAGATGATAAGTGGGAAAGCTGTATATACTGGGAATTTTGGTTTGCCCTTAACAAGGTGTTTCTCATCTATCAAACATTTAAGAGTCACAACTGCTACAGACCAGAAATCTAGTACATTTCTTTAGCATAAACTAGTCAATCCTGCAATCTGCACCAACTAGCCGAGATTTGTGTTAAAATATAGTGCATATAAAATACTATGTTATAGTAGTTCACTTCAAAAGGTTTATCTTCTGTTCTTTGCTGTGTTTTTGTTTTGTTTGTTTGGTTCCTTTTTTGGGGGGGTGTTTTTAGGGGTTTTTTATTATTTTTTCTTAATTATTATTTTCTTAAATGTAGTTTAAACTTTTGAGGCACACAGTATTAAGTATCATTGCCACCTCATGAATCCTTAAAGTTATCTCTGAATCCTACTTTCCATATGCCCTTGTCAATAAAGGAATTTTTTTTATTGTTTACCTTGACCAGAAAATAACTATTCAGAAAATAACTCTTTTGAGATGCTGTTTCAAGAATTTACAAAGTTAGCTGAAAGTGTCATAGAATTTTTTTTATTTTTCAGTAATTGTATCATGAGATAGTTTTCTTCAAGTGGCAAAATACCTCTAGGAGGCTCTGAAGGAGTTCTACATTACTCTTTTTTGTTTTCTTAGAAATAATGCAATTCTTAGTATAATACTGGGTCAAGCACAAAGGGTAACAGTGAAGGAGGGAACATCAAACTGGTGACCTCTAACTAGTGGGGTTCCATTAGTTCAGCATTTTCATAAATGACGAACACAGGACTGGAAGGCATACTGAGCAAGTTGGGAGGAACTGTTGACTCCCTTGAAGACAGGGAGGCCCTGCAGAGAGACCCTTGACAAATGAAATAACTGAGCAATCACCAATCATACGAAGTTCAGCAAGGCCAAGTGCTAGATTCTGCACCGGGGATGGGACAACCCTGGACGTTCATACGGACTAGGGAATGAAATCCTGGAAAGCAGTGCCACGGAAAGAGACCTTGGGACTCTCTTCAACTACAAGTTGAATATGGGTCAGCAGCGCCCTGGTGGCCAGGAGAACCAACCATGTCCTGCGGGCATCAGGCAAAGCATCTCCAGTCTGCTGAGTGAGGGGATTGTCCTGCTCTGCTCTGAACTGGTGCAGATTCACCTTGAATATTGTGAGCAGTTTTGGTCTCTGCAATATAAGAAAGATATTAAACTGTTAGAGGGCATCCAAAGGAGGGCAACGAAGATGGTGAAGGGCCTTGAGGGTGTTGGCGGGGAGGATCCGAGACATACACACACAACCTATAAGATCTACAATATGTCCAATTTATTAGGATGGCTCAGAGTTTTTATAGTCTCTGAAAACAAGGTCTCGTGACAAGAGGCACATAATTGGTTACAGATCACTGTCCATATGTAAACATGCATTACAAATACATTTATAATTAGTTATTAACAGGTAACAAGGCAATTATTTACTTTATCAAACTCTACCTTCTTCTTGGCACTGATTTCCTTTTGTTCTAGCAAAGAGACCCGCAGCCATCTTGGCACTTATAGAACTTATAAAACTATATAAAAGCTTATAAAAATTTATAAAACTACAACACACTATATAAATTGCTCACACATACATCATGTTCCTCCCACATGAGGGGAAGCTGTATGAGGAGCTACTGAGGTCACTTGGTCTATTCAGCCTGGAGGAGACTGAGGGGACACCTCATTGCAATCTACAACTTCCTTGTGAGAGGAAGAGGAGAGGAAGGTACTGACCCAAGGGAATGGTCTGAAGTTGTGTCAGGAGAGGTTTAGATTGGATATTAGAAAAAGGTTCTTCACCCAAAGGGTGTTTGGGCAGTGGAACAGGCTCCCCCAGGAAGTGGTCGCAGCACCAAGCCTGACAGAGTTCAAGAAGCATTTAGACAGTGCTCTCAGGCACATGGTGTGACTCTTGGGAATGGTCCTGTGCAGGGCCAGGAGTTGGACTTGATGATCCTTGTGGGTCTCTTCCAACCTAGCATATTTTGTGATTATGTGATCTATATTTTATTATCTATCTATATCTGAAGTTATATGTTATATCTATATCTGTATAAAGCAACATTTATCTTGCTATATAAAAGGTCACAGAAAAAAAAATCCCACACAATGAATCCCTTTTGTCTTGTCTCTCCTGAATTCCATCCTTCTTCTCTGCAGTTCCTTTACAAATTAAGTGCAAGCAGAGTTCTGGGTTCACATCACTGCATGGTCACTTCCCAAAAACTTACTATAGATTAAGTTATTTCAGTTTTGTTTTGTTTTTGTTTTTCCATCTGTTTTTCATGACTTTTTCACAAATCATTTTGCTTTTAATGAAGGTAAATACCAAAAGAGATTCCGATGGATTTTTAGCATTCAAAAGCAGCGTGATACTCATTTTAAGGTTCAGAGTATATGAAGATACCACTCAGTTCAAAGACTGAGTACTCAGTTCAAAGTCCAGGGGAGATATTTGTCTTTTGAATAAACAATTCCATCCTTTCTCTTAAAAATCACAGCTTTCAGTGATTCATTAGGGTTTTTTCATGTTGCTCTATTTAACACCTCGTCTATATTATTTAGTGAAGAAAACTGAGAATTGCTATAGAGTGATCTATCAGACTCAGAAATATATAGGGAGTGTTTATCTTCCTATTTTTACCAAGTTTTAGATGGTTAATTTGAGTGAGATGAAACCTCTGAGTAAAAAAATTGTTCAGTGAGCTATTATCCTGAAAACTTAATAAATCCATGCAAAAATAGCTCCTGTACTGTAATAAATCAATAAAGCAGAAGGAATTCTACTTTAAAGAATCATTAAAGCATAGGACATCACTTTTTATCAACATAGCTAGGTTAAACCGTATGATTCTTTAACTTAGTTTATGCAGTACATTGAATATCAGCTCTTTCCATGTGTTTGTAAGCAGGTTTCCTTCTGTGTTTCAAGGAAAGTTCTAAATCTGTTCATGCTGAGTTCTGAAAGTGACTCAGAAACATTTAAAAGTCATCAATGAAGAGATGAATGAGCAAAGGTTTTGCATGGAAAAAAACACAAGAAACGACATTAGAAAATCCAATAAGTGACTGAGGTTATTAAAGTTGGCATAGCACTTAAATAATCTGTTGCCATCTGCCTCTTTATTATCATTTCTTCTATAAATTTCATTCACTTTCAAATTAGTGTACCTGCTTGTTTTATTTTTTTCCCAAAATTCTAATTGCTCCTTCAATATTATGAGCTGACATCCTATATGCTATATCTGCATATAGACAAGCTCACTCAGAGTAAAATATGCATTTAAAAACTCCAAGCAGCATATGCCCAAAGAGCCTAGGCTACTGTCCAAGCAATTTATTTGACCTGGTAATAGCTGAGAGGGGGAAATACTTCGTAGCCTGCCCAAGGGTTTGCAGTGTATGTGTGCCTTACAGACAGAACACAGTATCCACAAGTAGACAGATAAGGAAAGATTGCAGCAGAAAAGGGAGAGAGTTGGGAAAGAGGATGTGTCAGGAAGATGATGTGATAGTAGGGAAAGTGTAGTAACTGGTTTGATTCTTTACTGCACCAACTCCCTGATTTGCACACTTCCAAAGCTAGTCACGGCATAAGGTGTGTTTTAATTCACAAAGGAATGAAAGGAAAAAGATTGATATTGCATGGGAAATGAAACAGTTGGAAAGACATTGTAGTAAAGAGTAGAACAACCACAGAAAATAGAGTGGTGTACATCTGATAAAGAGGGGGGGAAACAAAAAAATCAGGAAAACCTGCAGGGAGTTAAGAAAATAAAATAGGAAAACTTATTAAAAGTCTTGGGAAAGCTACATCCTATGAATAATGATTATGAGCAATTGCCCTGCTGATTCAGAAGAAAGGAGACATGCAAACTTGTGGGAAAAGAAAAAGAAATAAAGGAGAACTATGATGGTAATAGTAAAAAGCATTATTCTTTGATTAGCAAGAACAAAAGAAAAAATAGTGTTCAGAGGAAGCAGTGGAAAGTATTTATTTGATATTAAAGGAAAAGCTAATCTGAAATAAGGTTTTTAATGAACTGAGTTGAGGAAGAATGTGAATTCATGCTATGAGAGAGAATATCAAGGTTGACATGTCCCAGATTTATAATTTAAGGCATAATTTAAGCTATCTTTACGTGGTGAACAAATTGAAGTTCTAATACCAGTTTTGTTCAGGGGTTACTGTCTCTATAGCTTCTGCCGCCAAAGGCATAACTATGGTCTGATCTAAATAATTCTGTAATACACTCACACTAAAGTTCCTTTAGCAGGTATGCACTAGGTATTATTTGTGCTGTATGTCTCATTTCAGTAACTTAATTAAGAGCTTATTTACAGTTCATGTACCCTTAAAGACCATGGAGTTCATCAAATATCAGAGGCTTCAGTGAGTAAGAATCTATTCTCTTTCTCTCTCTAGCAGGCTTTTCTCAAAATGTAGTACTATTTCTTCATCTATTTTGTACCAGTATGGTTAGACTGAAATGCCTGAAATACCTGGAAATAAAGAGAGTTAAATAGTTATTGATAATAAATACAGTAAAGATATACAGCCTTTCCAGCATAATCACTGGTATGTTGCCATATGACGGTAGGATTACGAATTAACAAGTCTTAATCCTACAATATTTTAATGTTTATGATGAATGGCCCACTTAACACTACAATTTTATGTATTTGGTAGGAATACATTCAGAAAATTCAGTAAAGGCTTAGGACTTCATTTGTACATTTTCCATTAAAACTGGTATAGAAATCTTTAGGGATCTCCAAGGAAATGAGGAATTATATCTATTTGTTTATAATAGTTTCCCCCATCAGGTTTCTGATTTTTTTTCCCTTAACATAATACTATGGGAGCACTTAAATCCCATAATATCAGAGCTTTCTTGGTATATAGGAGCGGTATTCTCTATTTTGCCTCTAGAATAGTGTTCTATTATATATTACATCAGTTACTTTCATAATTAAACAACTTTTGGTTGTGTTAACACATGTAAGTTTACAATATAGGGGAAAGTACAATTAAACAATAGCATATTTGTTCTCTCAGGTGAGTTATTGTGATCTAAATTCCTTAAATACAAATAAATGTAAAAATTTACTGCCCAGGTCTCCATTCTTATCTTAAAACCTCATCTGTATATGCACATGCATATGTATATGTATATGTACCGATTAAGGCACCTACAAAACTGAGCTTTAAGTGGCATGCTCCACTGAAAATAATGTAATTACTTCAGTTGCCAGAACAAGCACCAGTCTGATAAACAGAAAAGAGAGAAAAAAATGAAAATCTTTTAACATTTAATTTAGAAATCATTTGTTCCTTCATGTGTCATATTTTTTAATTCATATTTTTTTGATTTTAAATATTAAGTAAAAGAAGGAAGATGTGAGCTTGAGTTTGAGAAATTTTAAAGATTCAAATTACTTTAAAAACAAAATAGATAAATAGTGTGAGACTCACCTTATTGGAAGGTTTGACACAATTATATAGAATGGAGCAATTAATACTAAATATACTAAAATGAGTAATTAATTAATGCAAAACATACTAATATGAGTAATAAATGCAAGTGGTTTCACTGTTCAGTCCTATATTTTAAGCTCCTTAAAATCTTATATTGCCCACATTATAAATTCTTAGCATCCTAGATTTATTTTATTTCTATAGTCTTGAAATTTTGCAGACTATTTTCATTATAAAAAATAGATATTCAATACAGTAATAAATTTCTGATTTCATGGATATAAATAACATAGTATTCTCTAAAGTAAATCCATTTACCAAAATTCATGTGTATCTACTACTGTATTCCTTCCTGGACACAGAAATGAGCCAGAAATTAATCCCTTTAAAAAAATTGGGGGCACAACAGATCTTTCATTTTACACAATAAAGTTATGTCTGACTCAGATGGAGATATTTAAATTTCCAATATGTAAAGTTAAATAAGGTCCCTCAAAAGTACATTCATTTTTTCCCCAGAGGTTGTCTCACTTCTGTAGGGGAAATACCCACACTATACAGATTTACAGCAACTCTTCACCCTGGCATTATAATTATTTACTACTGCAAATAACCTGGTGCTTATAAGGTATATTCTATTTCTGCCTACTTCAAGAAATCAGTAAGTTGCTGTGTGTTTTGTAGGTGACCATGATAAAATAAAGTTCCAAATAACATATTTTTTCTCTTGTTTCTGAGCGTTATTTCTCTGTTTGAGGTATGTATTGTGATTCTGTCATGACAGTGGTATGGGTCAAGAGTTGGACTTGATGATCTCAGAGATCCTTTCCAACCCAGCTGATTCTATGATTCTATGATTCAGTGGGAGAATTAAAAAGCTCCTTTCATATCTGAACTTCATAAAGAGTGATTTTAGCATTCCTGCATCTGAGTACAAAAGACACAGAAGAATCTGTGCAATATTCAATTTCCAAAGGGTGATTATTCTTTATTTCACAAGACATTCAAAAACAATCTGTAAAGTCTCACAATATAGTAGTGTTTGCTGAGGATGCATCATTAAAGATAAACAACTGGAGGACTGGCGCCATGCTTCACTGAAATACTAGAGTTTTTTGTCCTTCTGTTTTTCAAGCAAGGAGGGTAATTAATGTACAGTTTCATAAATCCAGAGCCATTCTCTACTCCTATCAACAAAATGTTAATTGACTCCACTAACTGAGGCCAGGGCCTCTGTTCTTTCTTTATGCCATTAATTTATTGTTTTCTGTAGATTCAGATTTAGGAGCAGAGATTAGACATGCCTTGAGTTTGTGTAAACTGAAACTGAGGGACAGTACATTGAATTTATTTATGGTTTCTGTTACCTATTTGGAGATGACTTAGAAAAATTGCCTCTCTCAAGGTGCAGAACAACATTTGGTGGGGGGAATTCTGAAGATATTCTGGAAAGTAAGGTTTTGTTTGTGAAATTAAACAATTCCTGTGGAAGAGAAGGAACTATGCAAAAATAGGCACGTAAAGACCCCTGGGTCAGGAGGAGAGATCTGTGAACTGTAAACCCCTGGATTCTTTCTAGAGACCTACTGCAAGCAGATGGTCAATGTACACTCTTTAGAAGCTGAGAAACAGAGAAAGCATAGGTTAGGTAAAAACTCTTATTGGTCAGCACATGCACCCAGCAGTCTTGGGTAACCTCGCAAGCCACCAAAAAAAGGCAAATCTCTTTAGCTGGACTCCCACATCGGGCATAGTTTTAGAAAATATAGATGATCTTGTACTGTCCATCTACAAGAGGAGTTTTACCAGTGTGTTCTGAAAAAAACTTGAACATTGCAATAATGACTGACTCTAGGTGAAGCCTGAGTAATGACATAAGTATCTATGTATAAACCTTCCTGGTTACTGAGAGAAACAGATGTTTATTCCATATCAGAGTATATATCTGAAACAGGCCAAAGAAATTAAACTCTTTGAATTGACTAGAATGGTGTCTAAAATAGGTAAATACTCTGCCTTAAAGAGTTAGGGTAAGATTCTAAATAGGTTAAGGTTTATCTTACCTGTTTGAAAGAATTTAATATCAGAAGAAGAGAGTGTAATTGCCTTTCATCTCACTAATGATTAAAGAAATTCTAATAAAACGTAATAGTGGTGAATAGTGGTGTGCTCCTTGGGATAACATGAATACAGTGTACCCAGATTTACAAGCATGAAGAGTAATAATTTTCTGGGTTCTTCATAATCCTATAAATTGCATTATTTTATACATTGTAGGCTTTGAGCCTACAATAGTTACAACACACACATGCACAAAAAAAAAAAAAAAAACCAAAA
This sequence comes from Empidonax traillii, assembly GCF_003031625.1. Taxonomy (NCBI): domain Eukaryota; kingdom Metazoa; phylum Chordata; class Aves; order Passeriformes; family Tyrannidae; genus Empidonax; species Empidonax traillii. The sequence goes on from NW_020955272.1 coordinate 381,852, forward strand.
CCCAAACTGTTATGGAAAGGTTTGACGATTGACTAACGTATTAATCACACATCATAACTGTATCCTTGGAACATGAGAACTGATGAACAGATTCGTACTTGAAGGATGCTTGAAGCTGCAGGTGCATAAATCAGAGTCAATGACAGTAATATTAATGGCCTTAGTAATGATTTATGGGAAAAAAAACAAAACAGGCATTTTGGATGGTAGTAATAGGTTTTCACTCTCATCTCCTTTGGTAGACCACTTCTAATGGTTCATTATAAAATTTTGTTGATGGACAACAGACAAACAGACATATGAACTAAAATGCAGTATAAAGGGGTAGAGATAATAGGTTTTGTAAACAGAAAATGAGGATAGTTTTATACTTATCGCTTGAGACTGATATTTTTTTTTATTGCATTTATTTTCCTTGTGTTTTGCAATGTAATTGGAAGGTCCATGGGGTTGGAAAACATCAAATTACTCTCTTCTTTCTCCTCTCTTTCTTTTTCCCCACTAATATTTTTATTTTTTTATGTTGCAAAGAGTACTTTTCTTGAATTCTCTCAGAAAGAGTTCTGCTATTTTAACGAGACAATTTCTAAATGTATAAAAATTATATTCCTGTTTTGCAGGTTTTCTTAAAGAGGTTAAACAAGTTTTAATTGGTGACATTGCAAAGGGTTTTTGTGAGCAAGATTATGATACTCACTTTGTTCAACACCTGACTGAAAATAATTTTAATGAGTCTCTTCCAACTCAGAATATCTTCTCTTATTCAGTGTGTGTGATTCTTTTCTAGTTACAGCTTGAAGGGCAAGAAACTACTACCGCAGGTAGACAGGGGAGGCAGAATTTTATCCAAGTAATGATGACAAGAAAATCAGAACAGAAATTCCTGCATACGTCTCAAAAAGCAACTATTTGTGCAATTGAAAATAAAAAGTCTGTTTCTCCTGTATGGTCTCTGCTTTTGAAGGTAACAGACTTAAACAAATTTAAGATTTTCTAAAATAGCCCAATTTGTAAAGCAAACTGTTTTTGACTTCTTAGTGATTACCAAAAAAATCATGAAAGCATGAATCATTAATCATAAATCATAACCTACTGCAATAGTGAGTAGTGATGGCAAGAGTCAAAAAATAATAGGAGCAGAAGATAAGTTATGAAGGGGTTCATAAACTGTACCCTTATGGAAGTTCTCAGTAAGTCCTTTCAGTTAGTAATTCACATTTTTTTCCACTTCTTTTATGTTATTTAATGCCTTTTAGTAAAAAAATAAAAAGTTTTAAAAAAAAAATTTAAAAATCTGATGTCTGATACCATTATATCATCTCTAATTCCACTATATTTTATTTTAATGAAATGGGATTACTCATCAAGGAAAATATGCCTTTCCTTGAATAGCCTAGACATAATCAGAGGACTTAAAAGGGGCATGAAAACAAAATATGAAATAAGCAGAAGAGACATGCCTACAAGACTGAGCACAGACAGCATGTCTAAATCTAAAAGTGGCACTGAGCTTTTATCTTCAGTATGCAAAGAACTAGTTAGAGAACTGTTTCTTTTTTATTTAAGAATTATCCGACCTCAAACACTCTGTCCCTTTTGTGCCTACAATTTCCAAACATTTTACAGAGTGCTCTAGTACGGGGACTAACAGTGTATGAAAATGTTCACTTCAAGATCAAATGAAGACATAATATGAAAATTTCATGTGGATGTTTAGCCCAGACAATATTTTTCAGCCTGAAAAGCCACCACCTTTACTGGTAGTGAAAAATGACACATAAAAATTAAAGGTTAAATATGCATATTTTTATTTTTAAAATGATATACATTCTAGAAATGGAATTAGATAAGGTTCCCATCATAAGATGTTCAGGATCCACATTAATATCTTAAGACTTTAGCTGACTGAACAGAAAAACAAGTTTTTCAAATTCCTCTACGTTAGAACTGACATCCCAAACAAATTCTTGAAGTTCTGAACAACATGAAAAATAAATGTCTAGTACAACCAATACTCATTGTACTCAACTCCCTTACAGCAAATAAAGGCATAACATTAGCATAGATGAATTTGACAACTCACAAACTTTTAATTATACAAAGACAGAGACTGCTCCTGCTTTATTTTTAACATCATTCAGTTAATGATGTATAAAACAACATAAGTACCTTGACCTTGAGTATTTATGTGTATTTGGTATTTATGCCTACAAAATATCATATTTGCCATTTTTATGAAAATAATCTAAGTTTAATGTGTACCATGAGAAACGTCTGTCCAATACAGAAGAAGACTGCTTAAGTAATACCACGCTTCATAACACTACTGAAATAGTAAAAATAAGGCATATTCTGACGTTTGAAAACAGAAGGGTAAGAATTGGAAATTCATTTAACAGTGGCCTTGACGATTGAAAGTAACTGCAATGTTTCTCATTTTCAATAATAAATTTCTATTTGAAAAAAAATAAAAATTCTGTGTTACAAATGATATAAATATTGTCACATTTTTCAGACATGAGCAGTAGACTTTGAAGTCTATAAAGTTATGCTTAAAGTTGACATCATTGGAAAGAACAAGTTCTGTTTGTGAAGAACGCAGGAAATACTAAATCTACCAAAATGAGCATTTGTGAATTATTTACATTACACATTCCATGTGTTCACAAAATTTTATTTAAGTTGGCTAATATGGTATACATTAAAGGATTCAAAGGTTTCGTTCTTGGTGGATGTTTTGTTTGTTTTGTTTTGGCTATAAAAGGAGTTTGTAAGTTGCTACGGGGTGTAGGCATTTCAGTAGTGCCAATTGTTAAAATTTATCTTGCTCCTTGGAGGATTTTTTTCACTAGTGAACATAGGTCATATGATGTATGATTCTAAGGTTCTAGGTGAAATTGGGTTACTGTAATTAACCTAAAGAGATCCTGCACAAAAAAAAATCAGACATTTTAAGTCTACAAGATATAATAAATAACCTTATATGAGCAGTGTTGTGACTAAAGGAATGAAAGGGGATCATTATACTTGTTTTTCACAAAGATATTTACTGATCATGAACTGATACACCTACATTTTGAGGATATACTATGAGGACTTTTGCATCTATTAACTAACCTAGACAGTCATTTCAGAAACCAAAAGAATCAGCTATTTTTCTTTGGGGAAGTTAGGACACATGGCATACAACAAGGAAGACAATACATTCAGAACATTATTATGTGATTGAACCATGGAATCACAGAAGGGCTGATGTTGGAAGGGACCTTAAAGATCAGCTAGTTCTAACCCTGTGCTGTGGATGGGGACTCCTTTCACCAGATCAGGTTCCTCAGAGCTCCATTCAACTTGGCCTCAAACATCTCCAGGGATGGGGTATCTCCAACTTCTCTGGGCAACCTGTTCAACTGCATCACCACCCTCACAGTAAAGAATTTCATCCTGATACCTAATCTAAACCTTCTCTTGGTTTGAAACCATTCCCCCTTGCCTTGTCATTTCATGCCCTTGCAAAAAGTCTCGTAGACTCCCTTCATGCACTGGAAGGCTGCAATTAGGTCACTCCAAAGCTTTCTGTACTATGTGTTGTTATCTGAGTCTTTCACTAAGTGTTGCACAAACACAGTACAACTACAGCTTGGAGCAGAAGCACAAGAGTAGCATCTCTATCATTTGTAGCATCAGTGCTTGGGACGATAGCACATGAGACCTTTTGGTTTTGTTAACTCTGCTACCTCTGTGTTCCATGCATTTTGCAGCCTGATCTCCCAGGTGAGATGATACAGCTAATTTTAAGATGCTTCTGAGATGTATATTTATCAATATAGTTTCACCTGTGAAAAAAGAGATCATTTTACCTTAAACTCCTTCTAATATTTAGGGATCATGTTACAATTATATAGAATTTTTCAACATCATAGCTCAGTCCTTCAAATTACTTTTGATAATTCAGTCACTACTTGGGCTATTGGTGGGATTTACAAAATCTTTTCAATGACTGTCTACACTGTTTCTAAAAACACTTGAATGTGGTAAGGTAGTGATAAATAGAGGTTCCAGCAAGTTTTCAATGCATTAAGCAACTATAACCCAGTTTAAGAAAATCCAAAATTCAAAGTAAGAATAAAAGAGAAGGTACTTTTTTTGTGTTCAGCGAAAGAAGATAGTTATGGAAGCAAGAATTTTCAATAGTGATTTTAATAGTGATAAAGTGACAATAGTAAAAATTCCAATAGTGACAATTTCTGCAGTGAAAGAGGGTGGCATATGAAAATCCTGATTTAGCCTAGAATATTTACGGATTCCTCTGGTTCAGTGGAAAATCAAGGGCTTTCCTTCATTGAGAGAAAAGAATTATGAACAGAAGTTTCAATTTTATTCTTTTTTTTTAATCTTCAAGAAAGACCAAACCATCTGAATTCAGAATAAAGATAAGAATCTAAAGAGGAGTCACCAAAATGGATGAAGATTTCAAACATGCTAGTTTAGCCACTAAAATCACAAAGTCTTTCTTTAAAAAAGAAAGGCAAATATCTGTAGGAAGAAACTTTACAAGAAACTGTTGACACTTAAAGATCTTGCTTGCAAAATTTCACTAATAATGGAAATAGAATTGCTGTTCAGTCTGTGGGGTGTAGAGCAATCACCACTGGTGAAATTCATAGCAGAAAAAGGAAAGAAAGGACAAAAAACTCATAAACAATTACTGGCTGTGTGAAATACTATGTTTTCTCTTTCCTCACCCTATCTTTTTCCTCTCACTTTCTGAATGATCATTGAGGCTAAATGCAGGTTGGCTACAGGATACACGTTTTACATAGTTATTGGTCTTTTTTTCTTTAAAGGATTTTTCAGTGTACAGACACAAATTACGTGTGGGGTTTTTCTAAGTCTCAGTGGGAAGAAACTTTCATCAGAAAAGGTCTCACCACCTGCACAACATGGTGACCATAAAGATACAGGTAATACAAATAACGTAATTGTTGATGTGGATTATCTCAAACATAGGTTCTGTCATGGAGAACATTAATTTTAGGGGGATTATTTGTTAAATTTTTTTCTTTTTTTTCTAGTTCAGAAACTGACTTTTTTTTCTGCTTTTAAAATGACCTTCTGCAATCAAAGAGGTGTACATAAACTAGTAAAGTAAAATCAAGAGATTTTTAATCTAACACAATGTATGATATCACTTAATCAAAGACAAAAGCCCTTTCAATTATATCCAAATTTTTGTAAGAGAAGTATGATCTTTCTTCTTGCAGTTGGCAATCCTTTAGATTACATGGTTGAAGTTAATTAAATAATACCCATAAACACACACATCACAAGAATCTAAACCATTACATATTTGCAACACAATGCACATATCAGTCTGAGCTTTCCACTTGCTAACAGAATCCAGGTGTTGAGATGGTTTGTTTCCCCCATCCTTTTACTGGTGTTTCTTTTTTTCATTGGTATATAATAAAATGCCTACATATTTTTGGTGTTATTTTTTGTTTGAGGGGTTTCATTCTTTAAAGTTCATATGCATGAACCACTTGCAATCCCATTTAATTTCATGCAACAACATTTAGTGAATGAACTTCTCTCATCATTCTCAGCGGGCTGCAGTGGTCTACAAGAAAGAATTAAATGATAATGAAAATCAACCTCAATTCCTCATCTGGAAATGAAACAGGAAAGGTACTGAAGAAAGCAATAACATTACTGTCAGGCTTACTATAGTAAACTGGCTGCCTTGTTGCAATATACAGATGCATTATGAGTAATGTATAGTACCATTGAGAGTGCAGGGAAAGGAAGAAAGAGAGAGAGAAGGTGAAAAAGAGAAAGAAAGAAAGAAAGGAAGGAAGAAGAAGAAAGAGAAAGGAAGGAAGGGAGAGAGGCAGGCATTAAGGAAGGCAGGCAGGCAGGCAGAAAGAAAGGCAGGCAACATAAGTTACCTGAAAATTCTGCTTCAACTATGATTCCACTATGAAAACTTATATACTGCAAATGTGTCAAATTAATCCTTGGATTTCACCTCTGGTGTAGTGTAAACATATGCAGGTATTCGTCCCAAGATTGGCAAGGCAGTGGAAGGATTAAAAAAAAATATTTTTGTCTCAGATGCAAGGACCACTTTTTTATGATGCAGTTTGCATTAGACCTTCAGGGGCAAAAGGCGAGTTCTCACCCCCTCAGGGCCCCCTTTATCCTCTCTGTTTCTCCTCCCACACCCTCTCTATCCCTCTCTAGCCCGAGAAGGCCTTGCACGTGTCTGCAAACGTTATCTTTTTACATACCACAGAGAGAGATACCTTGCTTGCAGCTTTTCCCTGCAACCTTCTCCAAAAGGCAGAAGGAAGGAAAAAACCCCACATCTAATCTGTTTGAAAAGGCATTTTGCAGTTTTTCCAAGCGAAACAAGTTTTAGTTTTACATTACAAACACTTGCACTATTGCACCTATCTCTACATTGGGTAATCAGAATATTTTTCATCATAATGGGAAGAATATACCTCATAGTACACACCATTTCACAAACTTCACTTACATCAGTAATTACATAAACACAGAATAGGTGAGGTTTGAAGGGACCACAGTGGTCCAACCTTCCTGCTCAAGCAAGGTTACCCTAGAGCACATTGCACAGGATTGTGATCCAGATGGTTCTTGAATATTTCCAGTGAGGGAGACTCCACAGCCTCTCGGGGCAATCTGTTCCAGTCAACTGCATGGTAAAGAAGTTCTTCTTCTTATTCAGGTGAAACTTCCTCTGCATCTGTTTCTGCTCATTGCCTCTTTCCAATTGCTTGGTGTCACTGAGAATAATCTGGCTCCATCCTCCTGACACCATCTCTTCAGATACAGACACTGATGAGGTCCCTTCTCAGTTGTCTCTTCCTGAGGTTGAACAGACCCAGCTCCCTTATGCTATTATCATAAAAGAGATATTCAGATGCCTTAATCATCTTTGTCGCCTCCGCTGGGCCCGCTTCAGTAGCTCCATGTCTCTCTTGTACCGAGAAGCCCAGAACCGGACACAAAAAATTGTAATGACACTCAAATTCCCCACACCAATGTCAAAATAACATCATCACAATACCAACAAAGGTGGACAATTATCACACAGTCCAGCCCATCACATTACAACAATAAAAATTGCCCATGAATTTCAGCCATGGATATTTCTGTAGACTACTAAATCACACACAAATATACAGCTCAAATTAATTAAGCTGACAAATTAATTAAAGAAGCAGGATTTCCCACTTTTACTGACTCAGACTATTTCACCAGGTATGTGGCTATCTTGAGAGAAGTATCGATAAAGGTAACCATTCAATCATTTATATAATGATGAGTTTAAGTCTTACATACAGACAAATAAACAAGAGAGAATTTTAGTTTGGTCTTACATATAGCTATATAGCTGTCTATTTTAAGGAAAAAGGTGCCTGATATAACATTATTCTGAAATTATTATTTTTAAAAGATGATATTTTCAGGATATATAAATATCTCTTCTCATGTTTTAATGTTCTGACCCTGAATAATCTGCTGAATAGTGAGTGAATTTATCTATATGTGTCTTCGTAAACTTATGACTTCAGAAAAGAGAGGAATTCATACTGTTCAAGCAGGTTTCTTAATTCAGTTCAGCAAGAATGAACCTAATTGCTGAACCTTTTGTGATTTATGCAAGAGTATTTAATCCTTAAAGGTACTGTATCTTTGCTGGTTTAATAAATTAAGCCAATTTGACTTAGAATTAATTTCTGTTAAAGGGTCCTCATGTCTACACAGATAACTGGAATTCTAAGCTCATGATCTCCAAATTACTCCATTACTAGTCCACACAGCATTACTATACATACAGTGGGATTTTTCATTTATTAAATATATTCAATGAAATTTTATCCACAAGTATACTAAAGGATTTTTTTTTCCATTCTTTTTTTTCAGATAAATGGGAAGGCTGATTCTGTAAATGACGACCAGAAATTCTAAGAGATCTCAGAATTACTGGGAATTTAACTTACATGCAAAGCAAGTGATGATAATTGCTTTATATTCATTCTTTACAAGAATAGTATCATGCTCCATCCAGCTTTTCCCCTTTGAAAGTACACTCATTTATTCCTGTGGCCATACTCTGTTACTTACAAGCAGCACCACAAAAGCCATTATCTTCTGAGCTAGTGGCAGACAATAGCGGGAGTGTGGTAATTTAAAGTGCTATAACAATTTGGGAGGGTTATCAATACAAATTCTGCAATAACTTAATAATTGTTGTTTCAATATGCCAAGAAAAATATGGTGTCATATTCATTCCTTTGAAATCTGAGTAATTACCTTTTCAACAATAGATTTGCAATCTCAAACTGATTTTGACTAATCTCTTGCAGTCTGGGATCATGAATTTTTTAAAATTAAAAGGCACATGATTCTAGATATTGTCTGTCCTCTGTAATTTTGATGGTCCAAGTGTGAAAGCAAACTAAATCCACCACTCTCAATCTTTCTCTTAGTGGAAATTCTGGTCACAACTTGCATGATCATGTTTCCATGATAACATACTGTTTGTATAAGTACCTGGAATCCTGCCATAAAAACAAGGTTCTACGTAACAACCATCTGTCATCAGAAAACATTATTTATGCAAAAGAAACAGCCAACAAAACCAGAAACATTTAATTTCCTTCCTGTATGCAAGCAGACCTTTCTATTTGTTTCTTGCTGAGGGCTACTTGGGTCTGCAGAATTGTCACTGGAACCTCTGTAACTATTGAGTCCATAAAAAAGAGTTTTTTCTTTTCACACACAGCAATTAGGGAGAGGTGAATGCAAATCACTGCCTGGGTGTTGTATGTAAAATATATGAAAATATTACATACGCTTTTCACAAGCAATGAATATTTCAGTCTAAGACCAATCTTAAAAATATACAATAAATTGTTCACAAACAAGCTAGAAATATAATCCTGTGGTAATGCAACCAGAAGAGAGATGCAAACTAGAGGAGTATTGTTGCTTTCTATATCTTTAAAAGTTTAAGGGTGACGGAGGGTTGCATAGCGGCAAAATAATTTAAAAATGCATACTATGTAACATATACTAGTAAGGTATGTATTATTACTAATACACGGTCATAGACAGCATTTTAGGAATGACTTAGTAATGGGGAAGCTTTAGAATTGGGCCAGGATATTATAAAGTCTGATTGTAATAGCTCTAGTGAGCTTTATGTTCTAATTTAAATTATTAAATCTGTTCACAGTGTTAAACAAGGGGCTCAGTACTTGACAACCCACTTTTTGGATGCATTAAAATATCAGAATTCAGCCTAAATTCCTTCCAAACCATATTTTATGATGCACTTTGATTATAAGCACATGAATGAGCTTTGAAGAGGAGTAAGGAGTGAATGGTAAAACTTGTATTTTATCAGAGAGAATGAACTGACAAATAGGAAACGCCAGCACTGAGAACAGGAAATGAGTGAAATGCGTTTTCAGAACGGGGTAAAGCACCTGTAGAAACCCAAGTAGTGAGAAACAGGATAGTCCAAAACTGTGCTTCAAAAGGATGTTGAAGAATATGAGAATATGGAAATACTACAACCAAACTGAGAAACTCTGAAGCAATTTCAAGTCTGATAAGATAGTCACAGCTTTCATGAAGCCAATATACCAATATTAAGTAATGGCCAGTCTTCGCGAACGAAGAACCGGGGAAGGTCTTTGCACCTTCCAGCCTGCACATTGGATTTTTTAGGTGAGGCACAGTGTGCGCGGAACTGAGCCCACCCTTTAATCCTGAGGTTCATCTGCTGGGGCCAAGCACGCTTGGACAGTGGCAGCGAGGTCCTCAGGACGTAGATGGATTGCCTTACAGGGCTAACGAGCTCCATCTGCCCGGGGAGTGGCCCCGACCGGGAATTGAACCCAGGTCTCTGCAGCGACAGTGCAGCGCCTTTACCCGCTAGACCACCAGGGGCTCCCATACCAATATACTGGTACTCTTATGTATCATGAGATGAAAATGAGTATCCAAAGAATGAGTTTCACACATGAACAATGTAAAACATATACCTCAAATAAACTTTTTATACTGCACTGTAATTTTTTTTTTAATTACTTGTAATTATTTTGTAATATTTGCAGTAATTACTGGAAGACACAATTAAAGCCAGATTTTTTCTGACTTCCAAATACTGGCTGGTTGGCAAAAGCAGTCAGAGGTTTGTGTTCTCCAGAAAATTCTTACTGCTCTGTGTATGGAAAGCCAGACAAAATTTTCTCTTCCTCATGATATAATATTATTCTGGATAGGTTTGATTAAGGTACAGTACACTTCTTTTTGTACTGAAACATGCCCAGCATTTCCTCTGAATTACCATTTTGAACTTTTATTTCTCCAGGTTTCTATAGAAAAGCCTGGTACTGGTCATTTGATTTTCTTTAAAATGAACACAAATGTGTTAGTTATGATTTCAGTTCTTTTTGTCTGCCAGTGGGTAGGCATTCATGTGTGTTTTAGAGAACAAAAAAAGATACCTGCTGTGTTGCTCTCAGTGGAAACGGTGAAGGAAATGTAAGAGCTGCTATAGCAAGAAAATTCCTATTACACCTAAAGACTTTGAAGTAAATTTTTCAATGGTTATTTCTTGTTGGATTTTAAAAGTTAATGTCTCTGAACAGGAGGGAGCCTCCAAACAAACTGCAGTTTTAGACATCTCAGAATACCTATTTTCTCTCCTGTTCCCTAGTGCAAAATGATGCTTCTAAAGCATATGAGGTATGAACACAGGAGTTGGAAAAAAGGGGGAGATCTGATTATTTAATTACACTACATGTCATAATTTGTCATGTCATAACGCTGCATGTAATGTCACAGCAGTTGTAATATGGTTCTGAGAGTGGTAAACAAATTCATGGTAGAAAAAATAATAATAACAAAATCTACTCCATTAGAAAAAAAAAAAATTCCAGCTCAGGAAAGCCCTGAAGGGTTCTATAGTTCAGTCTGTTCCACTGTAGCCAGTAAAATCTGGTATTGGAACTATTAGAGGCAAGGTATTATATAGAAAATTTTTACCACTGTTTGCTAAAATGTACTGACTTTTTGCTCACTTTGCTAGTGTATTTAAGGGGAAAAAAAATAGTCTGTTATAAGTTTTGTTTAAAAAAGTACACTGAACGTACCAATTAAAGACCAAGACTCTCAAAACTATACTAGATTGGAGAACCAAAAAAAACCACTGAAGAAAAAGGTTGTTTTCACATCAGATATAAATAAAATATTAAAGGGGACGTGGGAAGGCATCTCTGCATGCTGATAACTTTCATGGAAATCAGTAAATTTCTTCTAATAAGAAAGGGCTTCATGTGTTTAAAATACAGGAAGAAAAAAGAGAAGACTTCAACACTGCCTGAACTATAGTTGAAACCTGACTAAATGATTAGGCAGAAATCTGGAAAAGAGGCATTGTTCTGAACCAGGAACAAGTAGGAGGCTGTGTCTGGATCAACAGCACTGGCAAGAGTACCTTATTTGTATGGCAAGCCCAGGCTTGCCACAAGGGTAAAACTGGGACTCTGACTGAGGAAAACAGGTTGTAGAATTTTCTCTCTAGCTACGCTCTTTTAGGAGCACAGAACCTAAAATGGTCCCTCTGACGTTTGTCAAGGCAATGCCACTCTGCAAAAAAAGGGCAGTTCCTTTCATGCAGTGAGCTAAGCTTGTGAGAAGTACCCTTAAGTAAACTAAATACCTTTACCTTTAGATATGCTGGACATTTCTCACGGTTTTGTAGCCTGTGATATAACTATGGCAGTGTCAGTATGAGTAAAGAAAGCCCATAAGACAGACTCATACTGAAATAAAGAACTCTGCTCACCTGTTTCACTATGAAGTATGAAAACATACAATGTATGACAGATGTCAACCAAATTTCTGGGATGTACTTACATGTGCTCATGACAAACATACTGAAAGAATATATATCAAACTTCAACATGCAGCTGACAACACTAAACAGTGCAGCATCAAAAATGAGAGCCATCAGCTGCCTTTCCCCATCTTCTTCATCTAATCTAGGAGAGTCTGCTGTAAGTAAAATGTAATTATGAATAAATAAGCATTTCCTGTTTTTCACAGGGCCTTAGTGCTATACACAGGATGCAAGCAGTACCACGACGATAGCAAGGTATAAATGACAGGAATGAAGTGCAGAATGGGGAGGCAGGAAGGGAGGCAGGGAGGGAGGGAGGGAAGGACAGAAAGCCCTTGTTGCTGCCAATCTTGTGACAGTACTGTAGTTATAGTGCTCAACTGGAATCTCAGCATGATTGTTCTGGGGAATGCATGCCACCTCTGTATATAACTGTGGGGTGAGGTAGTCCATACTGGATCTGTATTTACCACCAAAAAACTAATGCTTAAAAATACGCAAGTGCTGGTTTACATTATGAAAAAGGATGCATGAATTCATAACTACCAGTCTACTTTCCTATTCACAGATCTACTGAAAATCAATTTTGCTCTAGATAAAATGGATGAATAATGAAGAAAATGTATGTCAAGATGAATTTAAAAATACTCTATTCTGAGTATGTATATGGTTCTTTTATCTATGAATCTAACATATTAAAACATCTAAAAGCATATGATACAATGCAACATTGCAGTTGACTGAGCTTTTCATTAACTACTTAAATCTAAGAACCTTCCTCACAGAAATACAAAGTACTGTCAAGACTTCTGTGCCAAGATTTTTTCCTGTGCAAGGAAGTGATGCTACCTAAAAAGTTTTTCACATAAATCTTTGCCTGAGATTTTCAACACTACTTAAAAAAGTTGGAAGTATGTGTTAAGAAATAGTCTTTCAAAAACAACCTAAAGCAATAGTATCTTAAACTTTCACATTTGGGAACCAGTAAACAATAGTTGCCCTTGTTCATAAAAGGCAGGGATTTTTTCCACAATTCAATAACTTCCATAAACCCAAAGCAGAGGTAGTGTACTGATAGACTTACACTCTGGTTCACTTGGCTATCTTCACTGTCTTTGACAATATAGCTAAAAGTCATTAAAAATGAATAATTTATAAGGTTGTATTGAAGCATAAAACTTCAAATATTAAGAAATAAAACATGGTTTTTTAGATGAACATCTTTATTCAGATTTGTTGGCCTGTAGCTGCTGTGATATTATAATTGTGTGAATTGGAAAGGAGATTACAGAAATAGATTCATATATACCCTGAACTATTTTTCCTAATGCAAAGTGCAACTCTTTTGTTTTTGTACATGCCTAATTGTCTGATTTATTAATTTCTGGATCTATTATTCCAAATCTTTATTATCCCATGCTATTTTGGACTAATCACATTAACCATTAGCTAATTAAAATGCTCAGATGTTTTGAAATGTTTATAGAGAATGATACTATCTCCATTTCAACAACATAATTAATATACAATAATTAAAAATTACCTACATTACCCTTCAAGCTTCACAATGGATATTTGTTTCTCTGGGGTTTTATTAATTGTTTTTATGTATGTGAAAAGTGCATTAATTCTATTTAAGCATCAGCTGTTTGGAACACAATAGCCAGTCTCTCCTGCACAGCACAGTGGTCAAGAATACAGGACTGTTTTCTGTCTCCATATAAAATAAAATCCAGTAGCTGATCACAGGAATGAACCCTTTTTCCTACTACACTCTGTAACAGTCTGATACCTTATCTTTTCCTTCTTCCTTTTTTTTTTTTTTCTTTTTCAGTAATGCATCACACTAATATTATCAGCGGGAATTCATCTCCCATCATTTGCACATAAATGGGGCTATATCAGTTTAGCAGCTCTGAGAGCTCTGGACTTATTTTGGTGTGCAGATAGTTTTCAGTCAGGTACTGTCTATTCATTCAACACGGCCTCAAAGTGTGGTGATTTATCCCTTGATACAGAGGTATGACATGAGAACACAGAGGGTGATTTATTCTGCACGATTTAGTGGAGTGAACATGTACTGTCAAATAGTAAAATGGTGTATATTGTATAATGGGAGAATTGAAATAGAATTTATAAACTGTCAGCTTCTTGTAAAATCCTGTGCAATTTCTACTAAATTCTTAAAAAAAAAAAAAAAAAAAAAAAAAGCTCTATTGCAAGTTGTTTCAGCAGCAGCTGCAGCTGTTTAAAACATGCTGGGAAGATGGGATAATGGCAGTGCTTAGCACTTCATTACATATCATTAATTCATGTCACCATTATGCTCCTCTATTTACACTGTGCTGGCACATAACTTATCTCCTTACTTTCCTATAAAATCTGTCCAAGGATTGTTTCCATTAGTTTCCACTGCCAGATTTTTCTCAAATAAGATTGGAACACCCTGTTAGCCTCCTGTATGGGTGTTTGAAGGTTTTACTTTCAACTTCTGGGAGTCCTGCAGCTATCCTTAGGAAGATAATCAACGGTGAGCTAGCTTAAGGCATCCTCCTCCTTCAGGAGGAACCAGCATGCCCTTCGCAGCCCGGCCAGATTCCTTCCAGGTTTTCAGATCTCCTATCAGGAGCATAAGGTTCATAAGGTGGTAGGAAATGGTATCTCCCGTGTCAGGTTGTTGTTGAGTTCATCACATCATACTGATATTAGGCATAAAAAGAGCCATATCTGCATCACCTGGGAGGAGAAGTAGGACTGTCTCATCTCTCCTGAGGCCAGTGCTAATGCTGTTCCCTCACTAACTTGCTCAAGAATGATGCAAACTGCAAGAGACTGAAAAGGTCACCTTTCAATGCCTCCTGTTAATGTTAGCCCAGTGAACAGTAAACCTGAGGCTAAGTACAGAGCAAATTCATGTCCCTAACAAACTGGCAAGTAACCCTGTCAAAGGATCCACCACGAAACTTTGTATCTTCATCTAAACATGTTTTAACTGTTATATTTATTACATGTGAATAATAAATATACTTCTTTTTCACCCTCACTTCATGAGTTGTTACCACTTCCAAACATCTGTGCTCTTTAATTTTAACCTGGCAAATCTGCAGTTATTTCACTGGATATGTATGTACCTTATCACTTTCTTTCAAATTTAAAAAATTGCTTCTATGAGCAAGAAGAGAAGTAAAAATTATCATGTTGAAATTATTGTTTATCATATAGTGTGAGATGCTTGCCTCAAGCATAGGTATATCTCCAAGAGATCTCATTTGAACATGTAGATTTCTGTCCAGCTGAGTCCTCAGGGTCTCACACTAGAATAAGAATACAAGGAATCTACAGTAGCAGACTAGTGCAAAAACCATCAAAATAGGTTTCATGTCAAGAATTTTATTAAGATGTTATGGCAGGCATAGGGATAAAATAAGGTGTGACTGTTTTGTCAGAATGTTAATTTTCAAAATATTATCTAGAGATCACTTCTCCCAAATCAAATATTAGAACATTTGTGATGTTTGAGAGTTTGCTTTTTTTTTTTTTTTTTTTTTAAATAAACCATTTGTTTTCATGGAAGAAAACACGGGGAAACAAATACATGAGAATTGGAAATATCATGAAGTCTGGAAATGAAGGAAAAAATAAAAAAGAAATAGTTATGTCCTGACTAAAACTCTGAAGCTCTGAGCTGAAAAATACCAGAGGCACATATGCAGAATTATGGTGGCACATGAACATTCTTCAGGGACTAAGCATGGTTTATGCAATCAGAATGTGTCAGGATCTAGTACCAAGCATATAAAAATGTTATTTTGCAGACCAATTTTTTTTTTTTTTTGTTAAGATAACCCCAGGTATTTTGCTTAAAGAAAAAATCTGCAAAATGGAAATCCCTGTACATTTGTACTGACTTAACTTCTTAAAATAAATAAATGAATATATAATAAATATGCCCCCAGCCCTCCCCCAACTTGTGTTTTTGTAATAGATTGCAATGTAGCAATGTAAACATAAACAATTGGCCTAAAACAGACAAAAACGTTACTGTCCTTAGGTAGAGAAACCTCATAGGGTTCCAGATTTTCAGCAATGATGAGTTGACAGTAAATTCAGCTGAGTGGACCAGGAAGAAAATGTGTTCCCCATACATGTTCCTTCTCTCAGGGATGCACAGAATATACTACAGCTCCCTTTTTATCAGATCTCTATATGCCTCTGCTTATTCAATATCATCCTACCATCCCTATTGTGAAAAATTCCATCAGCTCTGTGAGATCTCAATTTCCCTCACAAGGATAAAAAGGCACTGAGAGATAAAGGCCAGAATTCTACCTGCTTTTACATGTTTTATTTGTAGACAGTGTTTTTTATTGGTTATGCGGACAGTCACGTAATTAATGATAAAGCAGTAGAGCTCATCCTAGTCCAGACACAACAGCTCCCACTTAGGCTAAATTCTTCTCATTAACTGACTGCTGCATGGAAGTTGTGATATGTGGTTATGATTCTTGCACAAAACTTTTAAGACTTTTACTGCTTTCTGATCAATGGAAAGGATGGATTGGCAAAGAGTACCATTCTTTCTCTTCTAGAAAAATACATTCATCTTTACAGCCAAGCTGTTCCCAGAGGGAAGAACAGCCTGTTCTCTGCTATTATGAACACTTTCTATGTTTTAATCTATGTTCTTTGCTGCACAGCTGGTAGGAGCAGCAGCAGGCCTAGAACTGAAAGACAGAGGGAGGCTTTCAAGTGCCATGTCAGGGGTATAATCAGAAAATCTCAAAATTCAGTATCTAAGTATGAGAGAAGATGAAGAGAGGCTGATCCTGCTTGAGTAGCTGAACTGTTACTAAGCATCAGTGGACTCATTTAATGAAACAAAATCTTTTTTCTTTTATTTTCTCCAGTATGTTATTTAGAAGGATTTCAGGTATTTCCTAACACTGCAATGCATAGAATATTTTCTCAAACTTTCTGCCAATTACAGGCTGACCAAGCATCAGTTCTTGACAAGTTTTCACCAATATAGACATATTACAAGAATAAAGGTCCAGGGGTATATTTTTGAAGTCCCACAAATGTAAAATTTAAGTTTAATAATATGATTGTGCTATTAAAGACTGATTCTCATATTCTTCAGTGGAAGGAATTGAGATAATTTTTCAGTCTTGGATTCAGAGTGCAACTCAAACTGCATAAATTTAACATCTGCAATCTAAATACCTAGAAGTGCAGTAGTCACTTCAGGATTCTGCTCTGATTAGCTTAGGAATGTTTCTGGCGTCTACATTAAAATGATTGAATCACAGCACTGAAATTTCTTTGTTTCTCTACCTTAAAGAGAATCTAGATAATTAGATGAGAATTATAAAAATACAAAGCAAAATACTATGTTGAGTAAAGGACATAAGGTAGGATCAGCAAAAACTATGTTTGCTAGTCAGGACTAGTTAACAGTTTCAGCATATACATTTTGAACAGATTATTAACAGTGAAAGAAAAGAAAAAAATTTGCAGACAAAGGATCACAGCCAAATAAAATTGATTTCAAAATTTAAGGCATAAACCAATCCTTTTAAAAGTATATAAAGGATATGCCTCCAGCAAGGGACACACCTTCAACAGATTATCTAAGTGCTTCGAAAGCCTGTAACACAGTTCTTTTAGGATGATGTATGAAAGCAAAGATTCCACATATTAAGATCTACAGATATTAAGTATTAAAATTAATTTGCTTTTGTCTGGTTTTGTACATCATATATTGAAGTATAAAAGCACTGGAACTTTGTATAAGAATTTACACATGAGTTTAGGGAGGGTATTTAATTTATGTATGATATTTATCATGATACTGGCTCTACTAAATTGCCTCATCTTGCAATTGCATGTATTTAAAAAGGATTTTAAAGCTAATGTATAATAACACTGAAGACATTTCAGCAAACAACTGAGACTGTTTCAGAAGATTAATATTCATTTTTCGCAACTAACATTTAACAATTGCATCAGTGTATGCCGGGGACTAATGGCAAGTTGACCATAAGCCAGCAATGTGCCTTTAAGTTGAAGAAGGTTAATGGTATCTGTGCTGCATTAGGAGAAATTTCACCATCAGGTTGAGGAAAGGGAGGGTGATCGTTCCCCTCTGCCTAGCACTGGTGAGGTCACACCCAGAGCCCCGTGTTTCATTCTGGGCTGCTCCATATGAACATCAGGAAACCTTTTTCTTACTGTGAGGGGGACTGACCACTGCAGCCCAAGGAGGCTGTGCCATTTTCATCCTCAGAATTCCAAAGCTATCTCAAGACAGTCCAGATGGCTGGACCAGATGACTCTAGATGGTCTGCTGGAGTAGAGGATTTGAACCAGATGACTTCCAGAGGGCCCTTCCAACCTCAGTTGTCCTGTGAGTCTATGAACAAAAATTCAGTGGTCTCATATACATTCACATCACTGCAGTCCTGCTTCTGAAACATCTGATTTTTTTTTAATTAACCTATTTTTATATATTGTCATGGAGCATAATTTTGTACAGTTATATTTTTCTGAAGTAAAAGCTAATACAAAAATGTGCATCTACATGAAGTGTATTTGGAAACTCCGAGTTTCCTACCAAGACCTACTTGAGTTAGACTAACCTAAGCTTTGGAAAGGACATTAGCTGAGATAAGCTAAAGTTGGTGAAACAATGCCACCATCCCATCTGACCCAGCTTGTCATGCAGGAGATTATTGTGGCTAAACAGAGTAGCTGACAAGAGAAATCTCAGGGACAGGAAAGGAGCATGAATCATCACTCTGTATGCTTATTGTCATGCTGGGAATATGTTTGCAAATGCTAATAAACGTGCAGGGAGAAAGGAATGTGTCATACCTATAACAAAGTCTGTCCTTCCTGTTGAGGAGCATGAAAAGGTCTAGCAGCTCCTTCATCTCTACTATACTTAAGCAAATGTTAAGAGTCAGAATTCTGACTGTCTCTTATATTTTTTACTCTCTGGACATTAAATTATGTACCTGCCACTGATTGGCATCAATCAAAAACTCTGTGTTTATAAATGTACATATCATATATGTATTAAGGAACCTGCAAAATTTTTGAGAAAAGACTGTATCTATTAGTAGTTAGATTTCCCTGTCTTTACCTGCTGATCTAACAATGATACTCCTTTTCAGGTGAGGGAGGTGGTTTTTTTTGCTCTACATAGTTTCTTCATACTACGTATTCATTCTTCTTCATACATCTAAATCTTCACACATTTCTGAGACAACATAACAGACCTTTTATTTACCATCATGAACCTTTTGAATTATTTTGATGTTCAATTTCAGCACAGATCCCATGGAGTGAAAAACAATAGGGGATAATATGCTGTGTTTTTAGTGTACAGTCAGATAAGAACCGGGAAGAAGAGCTTACATTAGCTAATTTAGCAGTATGTACTCAAGTGCGAATACAAATTCAAACACATCTTACCTAATTCTAGAGTATCAAATCTAACAAGAAGACTTTACTCCTGATATACAAAGGAAACCAAGGAAGCCCTAGCAACTAACTTAGGTGGCTTGGTCAAATGTCTAAACAGAATGAGTCAAATAAGTCTTCCTAGGTTACTCTTACCAAACATGCCAGATTCAGCGAGGCATCCTAGAGGATCCCATGTCTCCACTATTTACTGAGAGGAGAATCCAACAGGTAACCTACTGCCTACAACATTGCAAATCACCCAAATTACACAATTATTTTGATACTGAGGAACTAGAAATGGCATGTTTGCAACTAACTGGAAAACCAGTTATCATATAACTAAAATGTTATAACTAAGCCAAAGATAATTAAGGGTACAATTTGTAAATCTGGAGCCCTCTAGCTTTTCATTGTTTCAGACTACTATTGGATGTCTTTATTTTATGGAAATAAAATCAAAATACTCATATAAGAAAGAAAGGCATGGAAAAAAAAGAATTTTAAATAGCATCTTGCACAGCTAGGACTCATTATACTCACAGGTGACAAAGAAAAAAGTACTTCTTTGCTCTAGGGGATACAAAGCTTTAAAGGCCCACTGTAAACACAACAGACGCTGGCTTTATTCCACCCTCTTACAAAATCAAGTATATGCACACATAAAAACCACCCATAAAATAAAGACATAACATAAAAAAATAACAATCCTTCTGGGTTAGGTCTGAGGAACAATCCAACTGAGGAAGGTCTATCTAATCTATTATCCTTCCTCTTACAGTGTCCAATACAGATACAAAAAGAAATAATAATGAATGAGAAATACAGTGGTATTTTGCTGGAATGCTTACTTGCCTTTCAACAATGTGCAATTCACAAAGGTGAATTCACCTTTCAAGGAAGCTCCCTTAAGCTTCTATTATATTTGGAGGTATGTATCATTTATGATGAAAAATATTAAGAAAGCCTAACTATACGAATTGCTTTTATATTTCTACACAACAGATAGTTGTTATTAGTCAGAACTCCGTTAAAAAGTAGGTATAATGCCAGTGAAATTATGCTTTCTTACTGCAGACACAGCACAAAAAAAATGCCTGATGTACGGAGGGAGAAACAAGAGACTTGTATGTTAGTAATAACACAGATACCTTTTGCCTTGATATAACTCAAATGACAAAATTGCTGGACAACTGATTAAGCAACCTAATATCTTGATTGTCTAATTCTCCTTTCACTTATTCCTATGCAATCTTTTTTAGATGATACTGACTACTTTCAAAGCTCAACCTGTCTTTGCAAGTACTCTAAAGTACTGTAGAAATGGAATTGAATATACATAGAACATTTTAATATATTTAAATAAGACAGTCATTTCCTTGTATCACAACACCATGATTTTTCACGCATGTCTAACAGAAAAGCTCAATGTTATACATCAAAAAACATTTGTGAAAAGGTCAGTTTTAAAAGTCACACAGAATTGCAAACTGTTCATTTTTCCTATTCCCTCTGAGATATAGACTACCTATAGGACCAACGTGTTCTCTAAGAGTTTTCTTTTTTTTTTTTTTTCACTTTAAGTGAAAATTGAGGGCTTACTATACCTCCTCCACCCTTATAAGCCCTGGGAAGAGAAAGAGAAAGCTCAGCTCAGCCTCCACTGTACTCCTGATACTGTTCTTCCCTTTCCTTGCTGTATGGCCACAGATGAGTGTGTGGGGGCTGCTGCAGGGGAAGCAGGTGTAGTGAGTAAAGATAGCTCATAGGGAAGTGGATGGAAATGAGCTTGGGAGGAAATGGGATTTAGTTATGAGGGAAAGGGTTGTCTGTGATATGGATGGGCATCATCTGGCAAACTAGGAGGTAGAACAGGAGAATATAGTAGCTCTGCTTTGTATCCTCAGGAAAGAAGAAAGAAGGTGGCAGAATAGAATGATTTTACAGAGTCTAAAAAAAGGGGAATAAAAGAGATTTCTGCCAGCAAGCTACAGGACTCATTAATTGTTCTTAGTCCTCTAGCTTCACCATCATTTCCTGGAAACTCTTCTACCTTTTTCAGACTCCATTTTTCATTCACGACCTGCTAAAAACAGCTCTAGACCTTGGCAAATCTCTTGTTGCTGTCGTCAAACTTCCAAAATACTAATAGACCTCAGTTGCTCCTTAAAGTCATTTTGCTGTCACCTAAAAAAACAAATTTTGCTTGCACTATTAAAAAGCTTGGAGCTGTTTCTCAGTGTACCCTAGAGCAAATCAGTTGGGCAGCCAAGCAAGCAGTCAGATTTCCTTTCCTCACCAAAAGCCTGTAATAAAAAGATGCAAAGGAAGAAAATCAGTCATACCCTTCCTGTCTAAACAGTTTCTGACAGCTCATTATAATTATTGAATGTCAACAGTGAATTCAGCCATATGCAAATATATGGACAGAGATGGTTCCTGAACAAGATTCAGCTGATTCAGAAACATAATGAATCCTCAATAAGGTGGACATATGTTGAAGAACTCACACAAATATGTATGTATGCGCTAATATACAAGACCACAGTCGCTACCTTACTTTTTAAAATACAAACTTTAAAATACAAACTTTAGCAATGGCTCTTATGAGACCTTACATTCTGTCCCTTCTGAATAAATGTACAATATAGTATTAACACCAAAATCAGAGTACAGTATCATTTTGTCTGTGACAACATATAAATGCTTCAGAACCTTTGTCATCGTCAACATTTCTACAAACAATTGAGAAGATTTAGTAAAGAAAGGATGTTTAACACAGAAATGTCTGATGCAAAATAAAATATCTTTCTCATATATTTATATTCATCTCTGTCATAACGTAGGTTAAACTTTATAAAATGTGGGTAACAGTTGTCTTAATTATGTACTTACACATTAATCCATATTTTTCTGGTACCTGACACTTTTTTCCAAATTTTCCAGTTTTACTTGGAACACGTACGCAGCAACATCACTGTTTAGAGTAGTTAAAAATATTTTTTTAGAAATTACAGCTATTGTCTTATTATTATTCTAAGGTTCTTTTAACATTTCCAGTGTCTTTTATCCCCATTATTCAAGTAATCTCTATATCTATACATAAAATCAGGTGGTCCAAACATTTCCTGAAAATCAGCTTCCATTTGATTTCCTTGTGCAGAGAGTGAATGGAACGATGTACCCAGAAACAAGAATGATGATGATGATCATCATCCTGATAAATGCAAGGCAGGCTTAAACATCTTTAAATCTAAATGGCCAAGGTAGGCTGTGCAAAACTCTGTGCATACTCAGGGCTTCAACCATATACTTGAGAACCATGGAACTGAAAATCTGAAACATTTCCCAGGTTCGCATAAATAAGTATTTTTCTTTTCTCTCCAGAGCAGTCATTTTCTTGTTAAATATTTATATGTTCTGGACAACTGGCACAAACTACCTCTTTGCCCTTCAAATTACTTCAGTGTCCTCACTGTTGTCCTTGATACTGAATATGAGCTGTAAAAAACTTCCTTTGTTCCTTATTTCTGGACTGTTATTTTTTTTCTTTAATAACTTGAGAATGATGTGGCTTTAGTAATGAGATATGTCCAGCCACTTGACAAATTTTTTCAATTTGGAGTCTTGCATCAATAAATTTGTCAAGAGGTTTAGGGCCAGGGGTTCATTTTGGTTGGCTTTTTTGTGCTTTTTGAAGTCCAAACCGCAAAACAGACATGTTTGACACAAGTAGTTGTATGGTTTAGTACCTTTCAAAGGATTTTTGCCTGTAATTTTAAGTAGGTGGGGCTTCTCAGACACTGAACAGGTTAAAGAAAATCTCCTGAATAAACGTTGTTAAACTTTATAATGGCAGTTCACAACTTGCTTGAGCTCACCTATGTAGCATCTACGAGACGTGGACATGTCATAAGAAATTTGTAGCAGTATCTTTTAGGGCATTCATAAATTTTAACCCTACTCCTGTTCTATAATCACAAAGATCTTCTCCCTCTGGTTAATTACAAGGAGAGGAAGGTCGCAACAGCCCTTATGTCCCTTTCTCACAACAGCTGTAGGAAACTATGCTGCTGCAGTGTTGTTGCATCTGTCCATGTATGTGGTACCTGAGTAGTTCTTGATAGTCCATGGTAGAACCCAGTCTAGTTTTATGTCAGTGAAACTTTTTAAATCTGAAAGTTTCAAGCTATTTTTATCTGCTCTGGTTGCTTTAGCAAGCAACCCTGCAAATGTATTTCGATATGAGGCAATTGGTGTTATTTGTTTCTTTTCATGCAAGAACTTGATCCCCTGGTAACTTGTGAAAAACCAGGGTCAAGAAAGAGAGGGCAGTAATTGGAGATGGCAGATTTGGTTCATTAAGGATTTATTTATTCTCTATATGCTGGTCTTTGTCAGCATATTCACCGTATCTGTTCCCTCTCTAATTTAATGTCTGTTCTCATCAGTGCTTTTCTTATTCTTACTGAAGGATAAATAGACTGACAGGGTGCAATGGTAACAGAGCTGATCCTGCAATCTAAAATAAAAAGAAGGCAGTGAATGTTTTTGTTTCTATTTTTAGAGGTAAACTTCTGAAAAATTTATCACTACAAAAAGATAATTCCTTTTTCTTTACATGCCCTTATGAAAGTGGAAGCTATTATTATATCACACATATACTGTATTTTGGAATAAAACTATTCTTTTCTATAAATTTTAATTTAAGACGATTAATAGCACCAGATTATGACATAGTTCAGCTAACAAAAGTTCAATTTACAGAACAGATGTAAAAGAAATAAGCTGGGTAATCTGTGTGAGATTTAGGTGTTATTTCATAGCCAAATGGTTAAATACAACCCAGATACTCTTAAACTTCCATCCATTTACATATTTATGCTTATTTTTAACCCATCTGATTTCACTGACAGCATTTCTATTTCCTGCTGAAATGTGAATATGAACCTCTACATGACTTGCTTATGAAAAGTTATCTAGTCTAATTCCCTGTTCTATAGAAAAAAACACAAACAAACAAACAAAACCAAACAAACAAACAACAAGAAAGGTCAAAGGAAAGTTTAAAAATGGATGTAATGTATCGCAAATTCAATTAAAAAACCTTAATAAATAAACCTAACAACAATAATATCACAACTAAAATTAGTGCAGTATTCTAAAATAAAAGAATGTTGAATTTTTTTCTTAAGGGAGTTTTAACAGGAAATATATTTTGTCTATAATTACAGCTTAGATATTTCTGCTACTATGAGTCATATGGAGTGAGGTGTTTCTGAATAAGTATATAAACATTTCTAGTACAAATACTGACAAATATGGTCATTGAGAATAGTTGTCCCTCTAAACAAAGTAACTGAAATATTAATGTAAGGAGAACAAAGAAAAATTAATTTAAACTTACACCAAATATTTGTAGAATTTTCTCTCTCATTATTTTCTCTATTTTATTTAGCTTTGCAAACATTACTGAAGACAAAGGATGCTACGAATTTAAATGTAGAGAAATTTCTAGGACTGAAACTTCAGTGTAGACAATTGTAAAAATAGCTATTATTATTATTTTTACAAGACATTGATAATAAAGAATTAAACTTAAATAAAGTCCTGTGTTGGAAATCTCATACACAGAGTGGACTTTTTGAGTCTCATCATTTTAGGTAAATTATACATATATATATAGGGAATTTCTAAATCTATTAGCTTTAAAGTTTTTTGGGTTTTGTTTTTTGTTTTTTTAAAAAAGTATATTTTAGCATCTATTTTAAGATAAAGCTATTGTTTATTTTACCTCATCCTGTCTTCCACTATGAGGTCCCTCCCATTAGATATAGTTCTTCATGAACTGCTCCAAAATGTGTCCTTCCCATAAGGTTTTGCTTCAAGAATTGCTCCAGTCCTCTCATTGGACTGCAGCCCTTCAGGAAAAGACTGCTCTAGTATGAGTCCCTCATAGGCTTCCATCTCTGCAAGAAGTTTGCCCCAGTGTAGATTCTCCATGGTCTGAAGTTTCCCCCAGGTCATATCCACTTGCTTTGGTGTAAGTCAATGCGGTGGATATCTGCTCCACTGCGGTCCTTCACAGGCAGAATAGGAATAACCCTGTGGTCTTCTCTGAAGGCTACAGAGGAACCTCTGTTTCCAGCACCTGGAGCACATCCTGCTTGGTGTCTATACGGCTGCTTCTCTCGTGTTGCTCTCCTTTCTCTCTCATAGCTACTACACAGCAACTTTTTCACCTTTCTTAATTATATTGTTACAGAGGCACCACCAACATCACTGTTTGGCTCTCCTTTGCCCAGCAGCAGGTCCATCTTGGATATGGCCAAAACTGGCTCGGTCTAACATGGAGGGAACTCCCAATGACTTCTCACAGAAGCCATCCCTGCAGCTCCCTCCACCATTAAAACCTTGCCACACAAACACAATAAAGTTTCAAATAACCTTCTTCCTTGTTAAATTCATAAATTCATATTCTGCCTCTGACTCAAGTCATAAACCTGTTGAATTCAGCTGAGAAATTGTATAGTTTCCCAGATGCTGTTGCAGATTTCTTATGTTGTGACTGTGTCTTGTATGTGACACATAGGTGAGTGTTAGTGAGCTGTGAACATGGAATGTAGCAGCTGTGCTGAGAATCCCTCCCCATTGCAGGGATCTGTTTGACCTGGACAGAAGGCCCAGGGGGACTTTAACAATACCTATAAATACCTGACAAGAGAGTGTGAAGAATCACAGGATCACAGAATATGCTGAGTTGGAAGGGACCCACAAAGATCACTGAGTCCAACCCTTAGTCCTGCACAGGACCATCTCTAGGTGAAGAGACAGGTTGTACTCAGAAAAATCAAGTAACAGGACAAGACAATATGGGCACAAATTGAATTACAGGAAATTCCATTTAAACAAGTGTCCTCTGGGGGTAAAAAAAAAAAAAAAAAAAAAAAAAAAAAAAAAAAAAAAAAAAAAAAAAAAAAAAAAAAAAAAAAAAAAAAAAAAAAAAAAAAAAAAAAAAAAAAAAAAAAAAAAAAAAAAAAAAAACAA
>NW_020955272.1:408419-417754 GCF_003031625.1 Empidonax traillii
GACATGCTGAAAGATACCTGGCCAAAAGGTCACTACTGTTGAAACTGAACAGTGCAATTTCCCTATATTTCCCAGTTCCCATTTATCACTCTGTATGTGACTTTTGTCTCCTGTAAAGTATTTAGAAAGAAATCCTTTAGATCAAGGTTTCTCCTTTGACTTCATTCAACACTGGTGCTAGGGACACTCATTTCCCAATGGTACACTTTCTGCAGAACTTCATGGTTCAGAGGAATGATTACTATGTAAAATATAATGCTGCTTATTTTACTGGAGTTTTAAACAGAACAGAAAGTAAGTGTATAAACCCAGAAGTGTATCAGAACGTGTACTAGAACAAAAAGGGAGGAGAGGAAAAAATGAAAGCTATTCACTAATGCGCTTTATATTTATATATTTATTTAGTGTATATTTAAAATATAATAAAATATATTAGGTATATACAATAAATATAAATACTGATTGTCACCTTGAAAGAAGTACTAGTATTTAAATCAAGAAAAATTATAATAAGGTGAATGAAAGACATATCTTACCTGTGAGGAACAATTTACCTGAATATAGAATTTCCTATGTTATTTTCAAGTCATTCTGTGCACAAACTGGGAGAAATAGTAAAAGTAATTTTTTCATATCTATTAAGTTAATCATAGGCTCATAGATAAATAAGATAATTCAGGTGGGCAGGATCTTGGGAAAGCAATGTGTTGCTTAAAGCACAATCAAATTTGATTAAAATAAGGATGCCGAAGGCTATTTCCAGTTGGGTCTTGAAAACATGTGAGGACTGAAACAATACATCCTACCTGGGCAATCATTCTACTATTTGACTGTCCATAAAGGAATAAAAAAATCTTCTCTCTAAATTTCATTTGTTTACCTCATATGTACGTTCTCTTGTCCTCCAGCCATCCACTGCTGCACAGAGCCCGGTTCTGTGTCCTTGCTGACCTCCCCATACCCATGGGCATTGCTATTAGGTCCCCCACAGTCTCATGTTCTCCGGGCTGAAAAAGCTCTGGTGCCTCAATCTCCCCTCAACACACAAGTGCTCCAGTTCTGGACCATCCTCATGGCTCTCCTCTGGATTCATTCCAGTGTAACAATGTCTTAAACATCTGACAACCATAATAAAAAAGTTAGAAAGTTCTTCCTATCAGTCAAAATGAAATATGATATGCAGTAGAAAACATTATAAAATATGACAGAAAAAGATAAAGCTCAATTTTACAACAGAAGAAAAAGCCTGAAAATCAAGATGACTTATCAACAAATAAGGAAAAATATGTTTTATGATTGCTGTTGTGGTACTTTAAAATTAGAAGAGGCCTATCAAATGTTACTTGTTTCTGTTTGGGTTTTTTTTTGTTTGGTTTGTTTGGTTTGGTTTTTTTGGTTTATTTGGGTTTTTTTAATTCTTTTTTATTGTTTCTATTCCTCCAGGCAGAAGACAGTTCATGTTATACACTGTATTTATTAAACTCCTATATTACTTTTTTCTGCAAATAAAACAAAAGTTGAAACAAATCTGAAAAAAATTATTTTGTAAAATAAATTAGATCTGGAATTTATATCTCAAATTGATACCTCAGTAAATTTAGTGGTTCATTTAAAAGAGGAAATGTTGCAGGTTAGAAAAGGTCAAAAACATTTACAATATCCTTATAATAAGCTCCAGATAAAATCTTAGAGTAAGGCTTAGGTAGAATGGAAACAACTATGTCTAGTGTTATGACCAAAATCCCTCATTCAGATCCTGCCCATTCCCACAAGTTGTATTAACCTAACACTTTGCAAGCATTCCTAGAGTTGCTCAGAAGTGATGCTCTGAGTCTTGATGAGGCTGAGTGTATTGTCATCAACATCTTGGCATAAACCTAAGTGGACTCTGCAACTTATTCATCCTGTCCAAGAAACTCTTTGTAACAATTGTCAAAGCATTCCTATTTGCCTAAATATTTGAGCTCCACCAAAATACAGCATGGTTGATTTCTTTCCTGCACAGCTGGGCTTAGTCTCCCTTTCTTTTACAGCCTAACGGATTAAATATTTGTCAGGCAAATCATTGCTTCTCATTACTAAGGAGATTCAAATTTTCTGAGCTCTAATTTCCAAAAATGTTTTGGTAAATAAATCAAAGTTAAGCTTGAAAATAGAGAGGGACTGCATACTCTTCTGAATTTGCTTCATTGTGCAATGTGAAATTCTTTACTATGCAGTAAAGAGTTCAAAGCTTTAGAGTAATAAAAGCTAAGTAAGAGGAACACAAACCCAGTGACTACTAAACTATGTGGGAAACACAATCTTTGGTTTTCAAGTATACCCACACTAGGCTGGGGCATGGTGAAGGGATGAGATTGTCTGGGGTTTTTTTGTTCCTAATTCTGTATTTAACCCTCCCCCCTGAAAAAAAAAAAAAAAAAAAAAAAAAAAAAAAAAAAAGGCAAAGAACCAAGCAAAAACAAAACAAAACAAAAACAAAAACAAAAACAAACAACAACAAAAAAAACCAAGCTAAATTGAAGACATATTTCTCAACTCCAGAAGTTAGAGAGTAATATCCTTTCTTTTTCCCTGTCTGAAATGGTAAATCTGTAACTTTTTACTGTAGATCATAAAAACTCCTTGAGAGTAACAACAAATAGTATTTCCTCTACATTGCAGCCAGGATTACCTCTCAGTTAAGGTGCTTTCCTGAAAGACATGAGAATTCAGTTTCTGTTTCACTGGGAGTTCATTTTGGGTCTCTTATTTGCTGGGCTGAGAGGAGAGGTGGGAATCTTAACCCACTGTACAAAGGTAAGTAATTAGTGTTTTTTTTCCCGGTGTTTTAACATTGCTGTGGCTAAGGTTGTGGGCAGATGCCTGAGGTGTAGCTAACAGAAGGGATGATCAGAAATTGCTGAGTGTGACATGAGAAAAGACTGAAGATGGCAAATAAGATTGAGAAGCTGGCAGAAGTCACAAACAGTACTGAGACACATGGTTGGGTCAATAGTTCAGGTGGAGGCATGCAAGAGAGGGCTCATCTTCACACATAGGGACCTTCTGGGGAAAGGAATCTCACCAGGCCAGAGAAAAACAGTAGTATTGCTTCTGAGGACCCAGGAGGGAAGAATCAACTGTGTCCTTCAGTCTGAGAGATTTAGTTGTCCTTAGTGATCTCCTGTGAGATTTGTACATTCCTTAGGTAAGTAAGAAGAACTAAGCTCTTGTGTCATATTTCTCAAGTAAACATTTTGCTAAATATCATAATATTAATAAAATCTCAATATCTTAAGTCAATATCAAAAGCATTCTGAACTGAAATTCCCTTCGTTCTACAGTGTTACAGAGCCTAAATTTCTTCATAAATTATATAACCAACTGAGAACCCTTGTTTGGAGATCTTTAGGGAATCTGGGTTTAGAACTGTCTCTTTATGCACTTTAGATGTTTTGAATTTGACCTTAATCTCACATAATGAATTCCCAATGAGATAAGCATACCTGTGTGCTTTGTATTTTCATGTTTTTCATAAATAGAACAATAAATAGCTAAATAGCTATTCCACTTTGTTAAATATTTATCAATACTTTTACTACTTTTGTTATCTGGGCTTTTTTGTGCTTCTCATTCTCTTTTACTCAGCTTTACTTACAGTTACAATATTACTTTCCAAGTGCTCTTCTCTTTCTCTTCCTCTTATTTTATGTTTTAGATTTTGTGTTAGTTTTTTATTTTTAACTGTTTATGAAAGTAAATAGCAAATACTTAAGGAGATAGAACATCTGTTTTGTACTAGATATTTCCATTTGAGTGCCTGACAGCCTCAGCAGTATGGCTTAGTAATGTTATATTGGCACATTCTTCACTCATCTTGGACATGGTAGATCAAAGACAGACAATAAATGCAAATTACAACTTCCTAATCTTCAGGTATTTCACCCCAGTGCAAAATAAGAACACCAGATGCAAGCTCCAACTCATTCCTTTGGAGAACTTAACACAACAGTTTTCTATTCTTTCCCCCTTCATGCTTTTATCAAGATGTTTATGTCTCATGTAATGTTTCTTTGAAGGTCATCCTACTGTTCTATGTTCCTTGAGCACACAGGGACGTGCTATGCAGGAGACGGGGGAGTAGATTCTGCGCAGCTTTTTTTTGTAAAAGTTCTGTATTCAGTAAATGCTTTCCACTAGGAGAAAGTAAATATCAGAAATAATTTTAAGTATATTTCATTTTGTCAGTGTGTTTGACAGTTGTATGTGTGTATTTGACACAGAAAAAGCAGATTAATTTTTTTTAGAAAAAAATTAAGTTTTATTCTGTATTAAGGTGATCTGAAGGGAGAAATCACAATCAGAAAAATGTGAACAAGCAAAGCAGTGTATGATTGAAAACTAGATGTCTAAAGAAATAAAGTTAGGGATAAATAGTATTAAATGCTATATAGGCCTGTTTCAATGCTCTTAAATTCTTTGCCACTATATAACATTAAAAACTTGTAGATATAAAAGGATAACAATGGCTATGAAGGGAAATTACCTACTGATTATATATCATTTACCCAATGGCTCTATATAATCATCTCTTTTTTTTTAATGTTGTGGTTCATATTAATCAGAAAGGTTTATATCAAAAAAGAAGGCTGCAGTTACATAAATTAAAGATTAATGACTCCATTTTTTTCTGCTGATAATACAAAAATATTGACCACCACTGACCCCTGTGGTCAAAGAAGCGTTATCCTACAACATGTCTTTGGATAGAATATGAAAGTGTTTTCACAGAAACATTTTTTTCAATATTTCAATAGAAACACATTTTTCAATAGTAGAAAGAGAATACTAGATACTGCTGAGTGAAGGTGTTCACCCGAGTGGTATGTCTGGATAGTTGGTAAGGTATAACAATGTTATATAGTTAAAACACTTTGTAGTTTCCAGGCATTTTCCTAAGGCTAATCTTTACCTCAATGCGTTTATGTCTCTCTGTAAACACAATAAAGAGGATTGGAGACAACCACACCACTCTCACAAAAGCAGTCTACCAGACTTATTCCCTTCATTCCTTTTCCCTGCCTTGAATATTGCTTAATTACTTCAATTTTTTTAAGTATCTGTATCTTTTTTTAGTCTCTATATAATGGATGAGGGGTTTTTTTTCTGGTCATAGAAACAATCACCTCTTCCTCCTGCTTCAATGTCATTTTAGAAGGTTTCTTTAGTTGCCCTAGGCTTTTATGAATTGAACCCAGATGTCTTTTCTCTTTGGAGTTGTTGAATATCCTGAACTAAATGTATCCCTTGTGCAATAACTGAGTGGAAGAAAATGTTTTACTTCTATGTTGATACCTTTCAGGGCTTTTTACATGCTTGTTGCAAAGGCAGCTTTATTTAGTTTATAATGTTTTTCCATATTAAAACGTAAAAGAGAAACAACAAAACAAACAAACAAAAAAAGACAAAACCAGAACCCTCCAAACCATAAAAACACCAAGATGAGTACTTAAAATGTTCTGTGATTTGGGGCGTTTCAAGCTCAGAAGGCCAAAATAGCTATAACTTGAAAGAGGCTCATCAATGCTGTCACACACACACTCTCATTCAACCGAAGCCCGGAAACAGCCACCTGGCTAACTCAGCTCTCCAGGAGATGGACAACTATGCTGCAAGTATGCATTACTCCCTAATTATGAAGCAAATCTATTTGTTGCTTTTGGCTTCTGGCAGTATGATTCTCTGCATAACAGCTTTTGTGTATCCCACGCCCTCCTACAAAACACCTGCATTCTCCAGACTGGCGTTTTTTGCTTTCCCGGCCTTGTTTTTGGCCATATGTATCACCTGGCGAAAAGAACCTTGTATGGATCTCATTTAGGCTCTTGCAGCCTACTCCTGACCACAACAGAGGACTTTGCATTTATCTGTCCCTGAAAAGATATGAAGGCTTGGAAATCAGTTCAAAATCTCAGGGCACTGATTACCAAAATCTTGATACATTATTTTCTCATTCCATTTGAAAGTTTGCCTAACTTTTGCTCTCAGTGGTACTTCTTAGTGCAGAGAAAGAACAAGAAATCATTTTAACTTAAAAATTATTAATAGTTCCAATTAGGCCCACTTCTATGATACAATCCAACAGATAAAACCTTTTATTTTTGTGTAACCTAACATCTCGATTTTTCTTTGCTTCTCTGTTACTCATTGTGTTGTTTTAATTCACTGCTCTAGGAAAAACAAAAAAAACCCAACCCAACCAACCAACCAAAAACTAACCAAACCAAAACATAGTGAGACCTGTCAAAGGACCTCTCTTTGCAGACAATTGCTGATAAGAACAGTGGCCATAATCACACAAATAATGCATTTAGTTTAGCTCTGATATCAGCTAACAGAATCTGACAACCTTTCACAGAGTTTCTTGTTCTTAATTGTGCTACAGCTATGACTCTACTTTTATTACATTAGACATGATACTGATATATTTTAAAGGGTCTAGTAATTACAGTAATGCCCTTAGGATACTGCTAATTTCAACTTCAGCTTTCATCTCACTTCACTTGAATGTATGTGTGCATGCGAAAGGAAAACAAATGTAATCTTCAGCAGTTTGTCAATTTAAAAGCGTTTCAAAATGATAATTCAAAAACCATTCCTTAGAATAACCTAATATTTTCAAGCTGCCAATAATCATATATTATTTAATTCCACCCTCCCCCCCCCAGGTCAAGAACAATAAATTATCAGCAGGGCAGAAACAATGTAGTAACTTAATTTTCTGGATAACAAACTGAATCTGAAAATTTCAAGTCAAGCACCTGAAAAAAGTTACATTGGCCATAATAAATATATGAAGACAAAATGAACTTTTTATTTTCCTCTCCTTCGTATATCAAAGTATATCAAAGCCTTTTTTTTAACCTTTTGAACTTTATAAAAAAATAAAAGCTTGGAAAACTATTACAATGTACTATTTTTTTCTACTCAGCTGATATTTGCAAAAGTGTATTCACAATGTATATTCATGGCTATGGTTTTTGCTTTGTTTTCTGGGTAATAACTTGAAAGCTTTTTATATTCTTTCTCCTTTTCACTGTCATGTGAAGCTGTTCACAACAAAGCAAAAGAAATGTGATACAATAAGGGGAATGTACCTACAGTTTCTTTGTTTTCCCTGTCTTTTTATACAAAGGATGTGGTTTAAATTTGTGAATCTGACCCTCAATGTTTTTTTTTTTTTTTTAGATTTTAAAAGAAACAGGCTTTCAGAACTATTTGTGGTTTCCCATATATATAATCTAGGTATGGATCCACCTGCTGACTTACAATAACAATATAGACTGTCTCTGACATTGTTGGATGACTCCTGTCTCCGTAGGTGAGAAAGGTGTTACATCTTCATAAATATTTTAGCTAGACATGTAATGAGCATCTGGTAGAAAACACATTTTTTCAAAACTCTGAACTTGCTGTATCCTAAAGCATCTAAAGTATTTTTCATAGCAGCTCTACAAATGTCAATCACCAGAGTGTTAGTGTGAAGAGACCTAGAAGGAGGGGGGAAAAAAAAGCAAAAAGGAGATGGAAGCAAAACTACAAATCTCTATAGTCACTTTCAGAAGTATTCAGGCTTAACTTTCTGAGGTGTAGGCTCAACTTTGGAAATTTAGGGATTATTCTGTACTAGGCGGGATATGTCCACTTACTTGAACAGAGAATAGTAAGTCACTGCTATAATTTTCCTCAGGCAGTAATTTAATTGAAACAGAGCTGGGAACTGAGAAACATACATTATACCTGCTGATTTCCTGCTCCCATAACCAGTGTACAATATTTTTACTGAGGTATAAATATCAAAACTTGAGTACTGGCAGACCTCTTTAAAAACTTATCTACTGTGTCACTGAAATAAAAAAAAAGGCATTTTACAAAGCTAATACCAAAGGAAGTCCAATAGTATGGGTTAGCTATGATTTGTGGAGATGCAAACAGGCTATCATGTACTTATTTTGAACCTTAAAGAAATAAAAATGAATCCTTCCCTCTTTGTCAAAGGTTGAATTAACCTATACTTTATAGGCCCCATACTTTTCCTTACAAATTTACTTCTTCTTGTCACAGAAATGCTGCAAGTAGTAAGGATTCCTGTTCATGCCATCTCTACATTGACCCGTGCTTCAGTACATGAATAATATATGTGTGTGTGTGTACATACACAGAGAGCATCCTAAAAGTCATTCCAGGGGAAAATGTATTCTAAAATTCGTTACTTGCTCTGCAATTAGGAACATATTAGATGACTATTAACTAATACCTACATACAGAAAGATTATTTTGGGGATGTTGATTGCCTTGGAACTGGGTGCTGAGTAAAGATCCTGAGCCATTTAAATAACCATTAAGAAAACATGGGTGAAGAGAGGAAGGAGAAAAAACATAAAATTTTATGATAGTGCTTTTGAGATGCCATTTGAAAATCTCTGTATCAGGTATTTTTATCATTTTTCACCTTCATAACAGCTCAAAGTCTTTTTGTTCATATCTTACACTGTTTCTGTAAGCAAAAAAATCTCCCTAATTCACAGGCAGATGGTATTAATGATCCACATTACTTTCCACTTACAAAGAAAGAAGTACATGAACAACTAGCTTTATCTCCAGGGGTAAATATTTTTATAATCCCTTATATAAGTTAGTTGTTTTGGTATCTCCACTTTGTAATACCTGTGCCTGATTACAGATGTGCATTTAAAGCTAGGTCAGGCTGATCCTAAAAGGTAGTTAATATTTCCATCCCATTCAAGAAAATGACACCAATGTTTCTCCTAGGTTTATATAAGCATAATTTCATTGGTATATTTTCAGTGCTGTTATGAATTATAGAAATAGATGAAATAATTACAATTCTTGAGTGTTTCTTTTTTGCTATGGATGGGCTGATACAATACTCATGGACCAAACTAAACAGAGAAATAAATAAAATTAATATCAGAATTATGAGTTTATGCCAGTTGAGGATTTTTCTTCAGTTTTTGTTTTGTAAAAAATCCAAATTGTAGTGTTTTCAAAATGTTTGTAAATTCCTGTGAATCAAATAATAATAAAGTATTTCCTGTGGGACACCTGAAGCAATACATCTAAATAAGAAGCAATAATGTGTGCATCAATATAATTTTTAAGTATCTAAGGTTTATCTAACACCTGTAAAATTATTTTTTAAGTCCATATTCATGTGTTTTGTTTATTATGATCTTTTATTTTTCAATACTGTCAAAAGTGATCCTATTCAATTTCCATCCATTCAAAAGTATGCTGGATGCATTTTTTGTCATTCTTCTTACCTGTCTAGA
>NW_020955272.1:418022-420931 GCF_003031625.1 Empidonax traillii
ATTTTTAAGTATCTAAGGTTTATCTAACACCTGTAAAATTATTTTTTAAGTCCATATTCATGTGTTTTGTTTATTATGATCTTTTATTTTTCAATACTGTCAAAAGTGATCCTATTCAATTTCCATCCATTCAAAAGTATGCTGGATGCATTTTTTGTCATTCTTCTTACCTGTCTAGACAGTTAGACTTGATGAAGGCAACTGGACTAGGTTTAAGCAGTTGGACCAGATGGTCACTGCAGATTCCTTCTAAATCAACTGTTCTGTTCTTTTCTCTTCTGTTCTATTTTTCCAAGCTTATCACTTTGATTAAATTATTCCTGTATTAACAGATTTCCATTATACCTACGATAAGATACAAATCCAGATGACTGTCCTAGTCTATTTTGGCCTTAATTGTTACTTAACTCTTAGAGGTTAACAATGCATGAAAACCCCAATTCTCATCTACCTTCATCATCATCCATGCAGGTTGCATTTCACAGACTACCTTAGGGCTTTCTGTCATGATGCACCTCATGCACGAAATAAAATCTTAAACAGCAACATGTACAGCTCATTGGTCTTTCTAAAACGTTATTTAATGAGGCTTCCTGGGGTATAGAAATGGTAATGACTATAAAATCAGCTTTCTGTTAGCCACAGGTTCTTAAAAAGCATATTTCTCCTTTCAGGAAATTAGTTCCCTTTTCACCCCTGATTCTTTTTCCTTGACTACTTCTATTGGACAAATGTACCTTCTCTACCTGGCTGTCTCTTTGATTGTAACATCTACCTGCTTCTAAAGGAAATCCTGTTTGAAGTTTGACTTCAAACAGGCAATGACTCTGAGAAAGACAATGCAGATAAGGCTTCACTAGGCTTGGCTACTTTTCCACTACATGTGTTTCTGCAGGATTTGTGCTTCAGACACCTCATCTCCTCTTACAGCATCGAGGACAAGCAGTGCGTTATTTTGCTTTTCCTCCATAAAAGCACTGAATTATAGGCATAATTCAGCCCTGCGATTAAAACACACATGATATCAGGGAAGCACAGTAATTCTCTCAGAGAGTGATAGAAAACTCCATCTGGACACAAATGCTGTGCAAACTGGCTATAGCTGATCTGCTACATCCATTGGCCTAAACGTCAGGGATAGGCTTTGTAGTGTATTCAACAATGATGCCATAACCTGTCTTCTCTGTTGCTTTGCTCTCTAGCGGATCCACCTGCCTAAAAAGTCAAAAGAAACTGGAGCTGGAGTCCTTTGTGTCTGAAGTGAAAGAGAAGTAGGGACAGGAACAGACCAGTAAAGAAGTTTGCTCTTGAAACAAGGAAAGGAATTGCAGTTCTTTTTGTTTCCTAGAAATAAGAGAAATACTTTAGACTGTTTTTCATGTGTGAACTCACAGTTAAACTCCTCGTAGCTAGGATCTCTAAGATAATATATTATTATCTCCGCTCAATCCAATCTCAAAAAAAAAAAAAAAAAAAAAAAAAAAAAAAAAAAAAAAAAAAAAAAAAAAAAAAAAAAAAAAAAAAAAAAAAAAAAAAAAAAGAAAAAAAAATTAAAGAAGTCCCAGCTTGCTAAAACGTGGATTGTCATATGCTTGACTCCTCTCTAGAATTAAGTGTTGTATTTTTTTGTTGATTAATTCATATAAAAAAAAATGTATTTAACAAGGTAACAATTCAATTCCTCAGTTGTCCAATATTCATAGACATTTTGAAGAGCACAACTATATTACACTTTTATTCATTGCCACAACTGGGATGAAACTAAATTTATAGAGAGTACATTTGTGCCAGTATTAACATTACGAGATAATATTACACTAATATTTATATTTAATATTAGGAATCACTAAGAGTAATATCATTTCCAGATGTCCCAATATTTTCTTGTGGCAAAGCCCCTTTTCTCTTTGGAATGATTATATTAAAAATGTCCATAAATCACTGACAGGAGATCTGACCTCTAGAGTAATATTTGTCAGAAACAAACAGAAGGATGACATGAGACGCTATTGAGAATCACTATGCAGTCTTTAATTTACTTGAAAATAGACACTTTTATCTGCCTGAGGATCTGTGAATTAGGGTGTTTGTGCATTATGGGCACACAAGGCTTTTTTTTGCCCAAGTCACACAGCTGTAAGGTATAATTTCCCCATTTGCAGTATTTTAAAGACAGGTACATGTAAAACTTCAAACACTGATTGTTAGATCCCACAGGAGGTTAATTCCAGTGGGAATTTTGACTGTGTGATAAATGGAGAACTTGGTTATTAATTTTATAGTAGTCTTTGAGTTAGGACTCACTTGTTTAAATAAATGCTCTGTTTTATTATAATTTCATTTAAATAAAATTTATCATCTCACAGTACTGTATTTTTGGTTGTTTTTTTCTTTTTTTCTAGTTTCCCCTCCTCCATTTTCCCCACCCCCACTGCCCCACAATTCCCCCATGCTGAAGCATTAGTGAAATAGTTTATTGTCAAATTTCAAACTTCTGGATGAGTTTAAATGAACAGTAGATAGATACACTGGCTGGATCTGTCCCAACCAGAAGATCATTAGCAAGGCAGCAAATGCTACTGTGAACAAGAAACCATTTTAACAAGCCAGACTTAACAATTTCAGCATTTCAAACCTTCAAAGCCTTTCCTCTATTTTTATTTCTGTCATGTTACAGCTACAGTTCTTGATCTGGAGTCAAAAGCAAGTGTAATACAATTTCCCTGGCCTCAAGCATAAAAATTGTTAACAGCATTGTGTCCCTATCATGGAATGCAGTATCTGTGTACATCTGTGTATGGAAGTAAGTTGACCCAAAAAAAGAGATCAAACAAGAAAAGTGTTACTGTAGATATGTTTTTTCCTATGGCTAAAAGAGCATCTGAGAAAATGTGATCATCTTGAGCTTT